>NW_006263316.1:92332-97391 GCF_000469605.1 Apis dorsata | reverse complement strand
ACGAGTATATCTTCCGTGGCTACGGATGCTCCCAGCCAGCATCCATCGAGTTGAGCCGGGAGATCCATCCCCCGGAGGAGGGAGATGGGTTCGAGCGTGGGGCGGAACTCGACTACGGGAGGCTGAATTGCACGACTCGAGCGCTATTTTGTTTGCCCTCTTCCGGCGTTTTAATTCACGGCGCGCGGGCTTTTAAAGTTTCGAAACCGCGGAAATTGTACTGTCGCACTTGAGGACTTGGCGCGCATCGCGGAGACACGGTATAATAGGGAGATCCGAACGATTATCGGAGGGCTGGGCTTGGGCTACAAAAATAAGTATAGTTTAATTTTTTTCTCGATAAAAATTTAAAGTTTCATACTTATAACTTTTCCTATACTTATAAATTAATCACAATGTTAGCGAGAGCAAGATCTTTTGAAAGATCCATAAATCGGTGTGAAATAATTTTTGGAAACCTTTTTTAAGAAAATTTATCTCCTCTCTTCAATAGGAAGAATAGTTAATGATATATAATAGTTTATTATATCGAAACAAATGGATACTTCGAACACATTGATTATTACAATTCCGTTTGAAATTTGGAACAGATCCGCTGATCTGGCGGATAAACCGCCTTATAAATTGCGCTACACAGGCCAAAGATGGCTCATCTCCTTTCCTATTTACCCTCCCCTTCTTTAAATCTTCTCTCCGCTACGTTCGAATCAACCCCTTTATCGAGTTTTATCCCATGGAACATACATACCCCGCTCGACGACGCGAATAAATATCCACCCTCTCCTTTTCTCCTTCTCCCATCAATTTTCCCTCTCTCCGTTTCGAGAAGGAGCGCGACGCAGTTTATGGGAAGAGTGGTGGATAACTGAAACTCGTTCAAAGTTTCCAGAGCGCCGATAGAAGACAGTTTTTAAGGGTGCCATTATCCAAGCTACGAATTTTCCCTGCATGAACGTCTCTCGCTGCAATTAACAAAGATATAAAGGATCCAAGTTCCGCCTCGTGTGCCGCTTCGGCCGGAAATACATTCGAGGTATCGAGGCTTCTTTCTTCATTGCCACGAGAACGAATCTTTTGTGCTTGTACCGTGAATGGAAGGATTTCAAGTTTCTTCCAACAAAACGAAACGAAATTATTAGTTTGTAGCTAATATTGCACGATTTCTTTTTTTTTTTTTTTTTTGGATCGAGCAACGGTTTTTATTCTTGAAAGAGAATCGGATTGGGAAGATTTGTAAGATTGAAAGGATTGACTGGTGATGCCTGCCTGTTATTTTAATTGTTTCGAATGGAAGTAATTTAGGTTAATTGAGGGTGTAAAAGTGTATGCAAATTTAGTGGCAATTCCATTTAACGATTTGACCGGTTAAGTAGGTTTTGTAAAGGTTGTATCTGATAAGGAAGACTTTCAGAGATCGCTTTTAATGAAATTGTCTAATTTTGATAGCATTCTAATTTCTGAGTCAATCGATGGTTTCTAAGATATCTTTCTTATTTTTATTATTATTATTATGGCTATTTATATTGGATATTTATATGTTTTTAAAAATTTGTGATTTTTAAATTACTTACAAAGTATTTATTGCTACTAATTTGAATAGATTTGAATGAAAGTGTCACTATTATACGGAAATGATTTTTTTGAAATCAATTTAATTTAAAAATAAGAATTATTAATAACAATAGGAAACATTAAATTAGAAGATAGGAATA
Organism: Apis dorsata; assembly: GCF_000469605.1. Classification (NCBI taxonomy): domain Eukaryota; kingdom Metazoa; phylum Arthropoda; class Insecta; order Hymenoptera; family Apidae; genus Apis; species Apis dorsata. Next base: position 95,679 of record NW_006263316.1, on the reverse strand, counting down.
TCGTGTAAACAGTAGGCGTGTATGAGATACAGAGGACCCTAATTTAAATAATTTCGTATCACGATACAATAGAATATCCTAATATGTACTAATCATCAGTTATACGTATCACGAACAGTTTCGTTGTCGTGTTGTATCAATATTTACTTGTTTAAACTGCTAGTTCAATTCAGTACTACATTCGAAGGATATGTACATTGTTATTTACGTATTACGTTATACTATAGATAAATATTTACAATAATATATCAATTTGGATCAATATTGTATTATGAAACTGATATATTCATACATATTTTAATGGAAATATTATATATAATAATTTTTGAAAGTATATCTCATATATTCTCATTTTCTCAACTTTTTGCTATCTTTCTATTAAATCTTCTATTTCATATTTTCTAATATTCTTATTTATAAGTTCTATCAGTTTTCAAAAATTATTTATTCATGCAAAGATTTAATATTTTTTTTTTTTTGAACGAAACAAAATTAATATTAAGATGTTTCGAAAAAAAAAATAATACTTGGAAGCTATAGAACTCGATTTAAAAATTGTGCGTGTCACTCTTTCGGCAAAAATTCAATATCCGAGGAGAAAAATGGTGTCTGTCATGAACAGCTGCGAAAATGAATATATGTAACTTTCTTTCCATCATTCCCTTGACTTTTTAAGTTTTGTGGATATATGAGAATAACTGGGAAAGGAACGAGTGCTCGAATCGATTCAAAAATGTATTAATAATTAAAAATCAATATTTGAATTTTGCGAAAATTGAAATAAAAATTTACGATACAATTCTAAAGATTAAAATAAAAACTAATTTTTTCAATCAATTTAATAAACCTCACTTTATCAAATTCAAAATTATATTCTTCGTGAAGAAGATAAGCTTCAATTTTCGCCCCACCAATGTTTATCCTTTTTCTTTTTCCAGATTTAAGATTACCTCTTAAATTTCTCACCTACTTCGCCTCAACATCTTATATATATATATATTATATTATACACGTTGTTAGCTACGTATCGTTTACCCCATTCATTTTTCTGCCAGAAATAAAAAATCGCCGATCGTAATCTCCCTGTCGTCGAATAAATCGCAACGCGAAAACGAGGGGCGAGGAACAGAAGATCGTTAATTTTTGCATCCCATCCTCGCAAACATAATTCAAAGAAAAGGCTCCTCTCTTTTTTTTTTTTTTTTTTCCTTCCTGATAATTCTTGTTCCCAAACAGACACGTTAATATTCCGTTCGGCCGAGTGTGAAACTGGCACACCGGCAAATTGTTTTGTTCGAGTAATTTCAAAAGCGATTGTACGGCGAAATTATCGATCCTCTCGATGCGATTCACCGTGGAATCGAACAGAGGAGGGAAAGAAGAGAAAAGAAAGGGAGGGGAGGAAATTCGATTCTCTTATAATTCGGTACAGAAAGCGTAATATACAATCGCTATCCCCCGAGTCAACGATTACAACTTCGAAGTGGAATAAAGGGAGGGACGTCACCCGACCGCAAGTTCGTTCAACCAGTTTCTGCTTTTAAACTACGCGAAACTATCGTATTTTCTTATGACCACCGGACTAGAAGCGCTCTCTCCTCGCCCGCTTTGTTCCCTTTTCTTCTTTATCGGGGAATGTTTCCTACCCTTCACGTTCGAGGCTTCCTCCTTGGAGGAACCGATCGGATAACTCGATGAACGTTGATCTTCTTGGCGAAATTCCTGTTGACATTAGAATTGTAGAGCGAAGAAAAAAAAGGATTTATATTCATAATTGAACTTTTTCTTTAAATTTTCATTTTAGGATATACGTAGCTTTGGAAAGCTAGCTTTGTGCTATTCAAAAATAAAATATATATGAATAAGAAAGAATTTGAAAGAAGCGTGAACGAAGAATAAATTTTTGGAGAAAGAATTATGTGTTTTCTTGTGAAAGGGAAGAAGAATGCATGTTGCGTTCAAAATAAAATATTTTTCTGTGCTAAGTCTAAATATTTAAGAGTTTCAAGTTACTTGAATTTTAATCATTTAAGTTCTATAATGAAACACTTGAAACTCATTTCTGTCAAGTGAAATATTATAACTGTAAGAAAAAGAAGAATAAATCGAATGATATTAGGCAATTTCGTACGATGGAATGATATTAGGCAAATATAAATGAGCAGCAATTTGTTACGAGGTATAATTAGATGAATCGGAACCTGATATCAGTTCTGTCTGATATTGAAAGGGTGTGGAATGAGCGAGTAATCGTTTTCGTGAAAAATAGTCCATTATAAATTCTCGACGAACGAATTGAAATTCTGAATTGCTGAACTGGAACAGGTGATACCTTGTGTCATTTTTTTAATCTATTTACTTTTCTCAAGTGATTTGTCAAACGTAAGAAAAGTGTCTAGTTCTATTATAATAAATTCACATTAATTAAGGACACAAATATGAATTATTCACGATAATTTAATGATAATAGTTCGAAAATCAGATTTTCAATTTTCCATTCTAAAAGTTTACCAGTATATTGACATTTATAATTAGAGAATTCTTCCAAGAATCGAAACACCACTATTTCTACAAGTGTTCCAGAAATCTCTTTAAAGATATTGACGATTTGATCGTCGCATTAGACCAGCTCCTTGAATTATGCAACGAAGCAGTAACACGTACGCTAAAATCAATGTTTACAGATCGTCTAAGTGCGTGAACCGAAGTAAATGCGAACCAAACGTAGATATGCGTCACGCATATGAAAACAGCATGGCTTGTATTGGAAGCAGGCATAATGTCTGTCGTATGCATAAAATTAGTGATTCTATAAGTAACTTAGTATCGTTAATTAAGTGAACGATCTGATGGAAAATAGATTTTCTTCAAATTTCATTGGATACATTTAAAAATTACAAAATTATCTATAAATAATCTACGATAATTTACAAGATCGATTTAATCTTTAATTCTTAAAAGATACATACAAACACGATTTCAAAATAATATAATGATAAAAAAATCAAAAGCTCGATAAAATGATCTTCAGTATCATATATCTTGCATCATACTTAAGAATACTGAACAATTACAATTAGTAAAAAAATATAAAAAAAATACACAAATTCGTTTTTCAGAGAACAACAATTTCTCGAATCTCGCAATGTTTTATCCGCAACTTTGCTACAAACACACACACACACACACACACACCACCGAACAGATTTGTCCTCCTCCATTTTACACCAACGTGTCTCAGACAGCCCTGAATCTCACTGTATTAATAAGTGCCACAGCTCGAGGGTTTCATTTATGACCTCGCTAGATTTCTTGCGCCTGTACACCGCACTCCATACGCCATCCAG
>NW_006263316.1:80233-92076 GCF_000469605.1 Apis dorsata | reverse complement strand
AAAAAAAAAAAAAAAAAAAAAAAACACCCCAGAACTCGCATTTTTCTTCCCACTTCCCCGACCTTTCCCCGTTTGTCCTCTTAATTGAGTTTTTTTCCAAAGACGTTCCATATCAAGACATCCCTAGCCTGTATCCGCGGATGTATACACGAAGGAAGCTAGATAGCAACGAGTGTTGCAAAGAAACGAGCCGCTAGTAAATTATCGCGCTTCTAATCTCGAGTATATTTCGTTGCGCGGAGGTGGCGCCCTCCTTTCGCAACGAAACGTTTCTCGAGTTTACCTCGCTCCACGGTGGAAGATGCTTGTGCCAGCAACGATCTCGTGCTTTTTTCTCTCTCTCTTTTTATCTTTCTTTCTTTTTTTATTTTATCGTTGCATCCTGGACAGGATAAACAAATGTAACGACGTGGCGAATTTAAGTAACCTAAAACTCTTTGGAACACTTAGCGATCTTTGAAAAGGATCTTTATCGTTTTTTCTTATTGCGATCTCGTTGCGTATAGGGTGTATATGTACTGGAGAAATATAGATCGAAAGGAGGTGATTATTCGGGGCGAAAATAAATCGAAAAAAATGTGGGGGTGATAATTTTTTATATGGAGCTTCGTTTTCCAGAGAAAGTCGATCGAGCAAGTTTTGCGCGCGGGTGAAGTTGAGAGATAGTTGGTTAGTTGAATGTGTTTCCTTGTACTTGGATAGAGGCGTGCTTGTATATGTAAACAGTTTCAACGATTTGTTGCGAATTTCGTGGTCTCTCGCTATTCCTATTACGTCCACCAGCTCTTGAATTTTAATAGATTAGAAGTTTTGAATATTTAAAGGATATTATGTAAAATATAGTCAAATTATGTAGTATTATCATTAAAAAAAAATAATTTTCTCTTATGGTTCTACTTTTATTGTTTATTTAAAAATGATTTGGATTATTCAGAATTTTTTCAATACCGTATCGTAAAATAGAAAACGATTAAATTTGTTTATAATATTATTATTATTTATTAAAGAACAAAATATAAATTGTGAAATATGAAAACACATCTGTTTGCATAAAAATTCGCATTTTTCTATTTCACGAATGCATGTACGTAAAAACTTCTCAAACTTCGTATCAAAAATTGTCGTTTCACATTTTCGATTTAGTTTTATACGAGGAATCATCGCATTTCGTTTTGTATTACGATTTTCGATGCATTCTGCATTCGTGCATTCGAGTTCTGTCGCGATAGTTGCACGTTTAATGCATTTGTTTCTTGTATAACGCGATTCGAGGTTATTCGGTGAAATTCTGGTCGAAGTTAGTTCCGAATTATCTTATTGCTGGCTCTGCATTCCGAATCGTGGAAACGATTTAACGCTAGCTCACGCGAAATAAGAGGATGAGAAGAGTAAAGTGAATTTTTGATAGATCTCTCGCTTTTTGTTTTGTTTTTTCTTTTTTTTTGGAGGGAAGAAGTTGATTATTCGATCTATATATGCGTTGATATAGATGGATTTATGATATATCGAGAATCGTATTTATGATCGATCGAGTTTAAATATTATTATAGTTGAAGTTTATAAGAATTTTTCTTGGAAAATAATGATTGAATAATGTTTTTTCAAAAGTGGAATGATTAATTTTAATGAGTAGAAAGTTTTGGAACATGTTTTATTCTCAAAGGGAAGAATTTTAATATTTTATGTGGATTATGGAGTTTATATTGCATGAATATTTTATCAAACTTTTCATAATATAGTGCATATATTTTTTATTGTACAAAATATTAGATTAAATGACATTCGATATTTTATAATAATTTATAACGTAACAGAGTAACGAAACGATATTTTTGAATTTTTTTTTTGAAATGTAAATTGTTAAGACATTTATATAATATTTATCAAAATAATTAATGTTAAATAATGGATTAATTTAATTTTATTTTTACTTCTACGCTTTCAGAGTTTTTTTATTTTTGTTTCAAATTATGATATTCTGACGACGATTTGAAAATCTCAATCTCTCAGTTTTACAAAAATAAGACATATATTTGATCTTGCCATGAATCAATAGTTTTTGCATCAAATTTTTTCAAAACAAATAATCCAATCGTGTGAAAGAAGTATATCGAACAAATTGATAAATATAACGTATATTGATGATTCAAATTAAAACTTCATAAATAAAAAGTGATAAAATATGTTATAAACCATTCATTAAAACAAAAAACACACCAATTTATAAATCATAAAAACGAGAATCGCGTTGAACGAAGCCACACTTTTGTTAAAATAAGATAAATTTTAAGAAAAATTTAATCCAACGTTTCCCAAACTCGAATCCCCATCGTTCATATTAAATTTCGAGTGGTGATACACAATAGGACAGGGCCGTATGTATCCCGGATTGATTAATTGCACTCTGTGCTCTATCGTTCATGAACAATTTATCGAGCGTTTGTTAATGTATCTGGTTAATCCCGGCCGAATCACCTTTAGTCCTCTAATATATAACTTCGTACAGATATAATCGCATCGATTCCGCGCAAATGGCCGGTTATGAACGCGTACGATAGTCACACATGGAAACAGCCAGTGTCCAAATGTCGGTTTTCCCGTGTAATCTTAATAATTCATCGATAGAAACGGTGAACGGTGTCAGAGCGCGGATAATCGCTCATCGGATTTTCGCGTTTCGAAAATCGTTTCAGCCCTTATGCATTTTTGAAAAGAATTTTATTTAGAATTGGAAAAATATAAAAAAAATCTATTGACAATTATTATAATTATTAGTATTAGTATTAGATTATTTGCAAATTTAATTTTATTATAATCTAATGCAATGTCACTTGGGATAATTATCTTGTTCGTTTCTATTTCAATTTTCTTCCGTTTCGTTTATTCAAAGAAAATAATTTAAAAAAAGGATTGTTATTAAAGTATGTGATGTGATCTTGATTCAATCGTCAAGTTGACATAATGGTAGAAGATTGGTTCATACGAGGTGTTGAATTTTAATAAATAAAGTTTCGTTAAAGAATAGGAAGAAATTAAATTTCTTTTTCGCAAGATTATTCGCATAATTGATAAATAAAGTAGGGCACACTGCAACGTGTCAAATTGATTAATTACTACTCTCCTTATTAAATGAACTTCCGCAGATTATATTTGAGCATAAACTTCCATTATTCCAATGAAAAATTTTAACTTTTTTTTATGTAAATTGTTATTGAAATATTTTAAAATACATTCCATGCATCCTTTAATCTTTAAATGAAGTTGTATATTTTTCAGAATAATATAGAATCAAATCTAATTTATCTTTCTCGACAAAGATAAATAAAAATGATGAAAATTTCAGTATTCGCATTGCTTTGTTATTTTAAGTGTAATATTTTAATTGATAAGAGTAATAATGAATTTTAATAAGAAAGAATTTCTATTTTCATTTTACAAATAACAATATCTCATTAATTTAAAACATTTTTCATAATAATCATATCCATATTTAAACACTGGCTTTATCCTTATTCCTTTCATTAAAAAAGTTCAGAACTTTCTCTCAATTCTTTCTTTTATATTTTATATATATATATATATTTTTATATCTATTTTTTGCAATCATATTTTTTGCACGAAGAAACATACGTAAAAGTTAAGGATCTTGAAAAGAAGATCTTAGTTTATCCAAAACCTTGGAAGTTTCGATAAGAACTCTTGGGTCGGATAGGAAAGTTTTGCCGAACTGACATAATAAGTTTGATTAAGTATCACCGTAGAACTTGCCTGTTCATCAACAAAAGGGACTGTCTCTTGTCAATGGAATTGTACGTCAACGTCAACGTCGACGTTCCTTTATTAACATTGACACACGGTTCATCAACGACCCTCTAAGAGGTTTCTTGTCGATTCTCCAAGTTTTCGAGTATCGCCTATCAAGGGGTCAAAATGACTATTCAATTATTCGTGAAAAAGCTTCGTGATGATATATTGCATGAAACGAGAAATTATTTGTCTGTTATGATTGAAGCATTTTGCAAAGAAATGGAAACAATTTGTTTTTTAAGTAACATAAGTTGGAATATTCTTCGTGTTATTTTTTTTTTATCGACACGACGATATCTCTGAACAGACGATCCTCTTTATTGCTTCTTTTTATTGTAAATTCTAGGATATTATAGGATACTTAGGATTGTCTCAAATGTAAAAAAGTTTCTACTTTGTATTCGAACTTTGAATATTTGATAGAAAGAAGAAAGAAAAAAAAAAGAATCAAGCCAGTTATCAGAAAATTGATGTGAAATATATTTAATAGAAAATGATAGAAATGAATTATTAATAGAAAGATTATTAATTTGATTAAAAAAAAAACATTTATAGTTCTGAATCGAAATATAATATTGTTTTGATAAATTTTTTTTTGAAAAGATTTCAATAATTGAATAAAAAATTATGTGATGCAAATTCAGATATTAGGTTATAACAATATTCAAGAGAAAAAAGTATAACAAATACATGATGATTGAGCTTGATGAATACGAATCAAAGCTTTCTCTGTTATTGTGAAATGATTAAATTGATATCTGTACTATTTTTTTTATAAATTTAATTCTTTTTTAACAATATATTTTTCAATTTAATAATACAACAATATTTAAATATCATATCACGAATATCGTTTTACAATATATTGGATACACGCGTAATAGGGATAAATTAAGAATTAACAATAGAAAATAAAAAATATTCAATCAAATCAGTTAATATCGCAATATCCGATTTCTATAAAAAATATAGATAAAATGGAAAAGAGTTTCAAATATCAGGGAACAATGTGCAACGTTGTTATTATTTTTCATTTATTAAGATTATTATTTTGCACAGTATCTGTCAAAAGATTTCCAGTTGTGGTTCAATAAATTGCCATTTATTCCAAAGGGTATTTTCCTATGCATTATTGAAGTTTCCCTGAAACGTTCTTGAATAAAATGAACAACTACACGGCCTTTGACAATAATACCTTGAACACGTTTGACAGGCACGACGATGGAATTTCTGCTAGAAAGCAAACACAACATGAATAGGAATGAAAGAAACCGAATACAAGTCGCAAAGGTATTTCGCGACACGTGCCAAGTGTCTCGTAAATTTTGAGCCGTTTGAGAAACTTCCGACGGTTGCGAAAATTCAGAAACAAAGCTGAGAATTTAGAAACAACATCTAATAGAGTTTATTTAATTTTTATGGATTTATATAAAAGAATCTTATGTTACAATATTTCCAATTATGGAAAAATTAAATTTTCATAAATAAAATTCGTTTAATTTGTGTATAAAAATGGAAATAATTACATTTTTATATATATTCATATCACGCTCTACAATTTCCAATTTAAAAAAAAAAATCCATCATACACAGAACGAACTGAAAAATTATTGAAGAACCAACATTCGACACTATTTATTTAATTTTTACATTTTTATAAAATTTACAATTTCACAATTTATACCAACAACTGTTGGGATGAAAATTTTTATTTATCTTAAATTAACAACCTATTTTCTTACGCTTTTTTACATCATCTCATTCATAAAGAAGCAAACATTGAGAAAGATATCGCTACGTCGATTGGAAAACACTGTAAAGAATTGAGTGAGAAAAAAAAAGAAGAAAGAGAAAGAAGAAAAAAAGAGCAACAAATCGTGAAATTATCACGATTCAACCACGATAAACTAAAACAAAGATTGAATCACTCGTCTCGTCGCTTGACAAATTGAATGTTTGGATTAATCTGTCCGCGGTAACAGGCTTTGCACAGCCATTGAATCGATTCAGGTGATAATCCATTTAAAATCTGTCAGGAGGGAACTTCCAGTTTCACCATAGAGCTTCTTATCTTTAGATCTCCGGGAGATTTGCGGCTGTCAGGGTTTGATGATTGTACAAGTGTGTTATTCACGACGTGACGGGTACGAGTTGCGGATGGTTGAATGGAACAAGCGAAAATGGGCGATTTGGAACAGAAGCTTGTGCTCTTTTCCTTTCGCGTAACCCCGGAAACTTGTCGAGCTCTGCCTCCAATCCCATTGTTCCACGGTCACAACGGTTATTCCGATCGTTAATTAGCTGCTTCATCGACGAAAGACCAAACGGAGAGTGAATTTTTATCGAGAACAGTTCTTCGCTAATGAAAACTCGTGGAATCCGTCATAATAGATCCAGCCTCATTGTTTATCTCCTCTTTGAAAATATTGCGTTGAGAAGAGTACAGTTGTACAGTTTATCGTTCCATGTTAAAGATGATATGGCCGCGAGATTAAATAATTGGCGATTTCAATGGAATCTGTCGTAGCTAATTCATTTAAAGTTTTTAATCTTCATTCCACTGATTTTGCCGTCCATAGATTTGTTCTCAATATTGATCACGAATAATTGATGAACAACAATAGCGATCTAAGGTCTCAAGTTTGTACTCTTCGTTACTTTTACTGTTTATAAATTTTGTTCTCGATATTGGCGACAATTCATTGGACAATGAACAGCACTGCTTTGAATCAAATCTATTATGTTTGTCTTTTCTTCACAATTAATCGAACAATAATTTTTGTAATTTGTACGAACAATTGCTGAACAATGTTATATCGAATCATTCATCGACTTTAATTTATTATTGTAATATATAATAATTTAAAAAATGTGTAACTGATGAGATACGAAGAGAACGATTTCTGAAGTTGATTTTTTTAAAAAAAACGACGAGTTTGAACTTATTAAATCTATCTCGTTCACGCACGCTTAATCCATTTTTACATAATCTACAAATACATTTCAGAAAATTGCTGAGTTCATACGAAATTATCCGCGTACACACATACTGTACATGATATTCTCATATTCTCAATGATTATCCCGGGGCATTAAACTTCTCCAACCTCTTCGAGCTATCTTATTTTCACGATCTAATGCACGAAAACACGACAGTGCTCGCAACTTTCGTGCAACTGATTTCTGCGTCCTGGAAAGAATATATCCGATATATCCGTTGGAGTTAAGGAGTTATTCGCGAGATTACTTATGCATCAGATTACGGGATACAAGAGAGCGTCACAATTTCGCCTCTCGTTCTCGTTTCATTTCCTTCCATATTTCGCATTTGCATGTGGATCCGGTCCACGGATCCTTTGGAAAACTTGGTGAAAAGTTTTTCGACCGGACAACAAGCCAGGAGTAAAGTTCTTACACCTAGAAGTTAATTCGGCGCCTCTTTGAATTAAAGTAGCCATTTATTCAGAACGAGACCACGCGACTTTTATTCTATGCATTCGTAACTTTATTATTAGTATTCGCACAATTCTCGAATTCTCTAGAAGGCAATAGAAATGATGAAGATGTAAATAAGTTTTTTTTAATATCTATTTTATTTTCACGATTGATGATAATGAATCAGATTAAAGTTTTTATAATATTCCAGTGTTTTACAACCATTATCAATAAACTAATAAATATTCTAATGAAAAAAATGCACGTGTATTATAAAGATTTTTTAAATTGTATATCATTTTGGGGGAATGAAATGAATTATTTTTTTAAGTATAATTTTCAAATTTATTACACTATTGTTAAAAATCCTCAAACAAAATTGTATCTAAAACATGAAAAAAAAAATTAGTACACGTACAATCCATTATACTCAACGTAAACACAAACCTTCATTAAAGTTAAAATTTTCCTGTTATTACGAATTTCCTTCCTAAAATAATGCATGGAAACTTCTGACCAATATACATCATTACACGATATCAAACAACTTCAAACTTCTCAAGCCGCATGCATTGTTCAAATTTTACAATACATTTTTAAATAAAACAACAAACCCACCATTGCTAAACTCTAAAAAAAAAGAAGAAAAAGAAGAAAAATAAATAAATATTCCAAAACTTTCTTCAACTAGTAACAATAAAAAAAAAAAACTCCATCACACGTTCAAAACAAATGATATATTAAAAATAAAATTCCAACGCACAATTAGGAATTCGCTGGAAGAAAAAAATTCACCCATGAATCACGAATATCGTTTATATAAAAATTTTTCCACGGTTGAAAAATTACAAACGTTCCAACACCGGTGCAACGTTATCACTCAACGATGACCAACCAACGATAACGTCCATATACCACACGCTCCCTCGCCCCGTGGTATATACGGAGTGTATACTACCACCTAGGAAGAAGAACGTTCTAATTTCTCGCATGGCCAATTTTAAACGGCGCTTAAAGGGGTAACGTGGACCCTGTTAATGGGTCGCGAAGGGGCCAAGATGGCGATGGTATCTGGTCGCTTATCAGCGGCCCAGATTCAATTGGCACTCGTTTTCGTGGGGGAGAGATATTATCCCTCCACGAGATACGTGTTCCGCATTCTCGAAGAGCAATAAAGCGATACGGTGTTACGAGTGTTAAAAGAAAAAGAAGAGGAAGGGGGAGGAATATGAGGGGAATGTGCGTGCATAGTTACGCCCTTTTTTCTCTCTCTCTGTTTAAATGGCCTTAAAGTTGAGGAGAACCATGGGGTTCATTGAGGGTGGAGGATTTCAACATCGTTTCTGTCTTCTTGTTTGATAAAAGGGCGCGGATTGTTGGTTTCGATGTTCGTTTCCGCACGTTCGAACGAAGCGAGGACGAAAGAATGATTGTAAAATAGAAGAGATAGGGGGATACGAGTCGATTTAGGGGGAGGGGGGTTTATTGTTCGACGAAACTGTAAAACTTGGATTGGATTGAAATATTTCCTACTGATTCATTTGTATCTGATTCATTTTTATTGTTGGAAGATGAGGTTAATTTGATGAGGAATTTAATTTTAGTTTGGTTTAAAGCTTTGAATACTTTATTAACTGGCTTATCGTTTGATGAAACTATAAATTGGATTGAATTGTGATATGTTTTCTGTTTAATTGAAAATTCATTTTTATTGGAAAAATAAGGCAATTTGATAGGAATTTAATTTTGTTTAGCTCAAAGTTTTGAAATTGAAAATTGTAAATTGGATTGGATTAAAATTATTTTTTTTTTTTTTTCTATTGGATTGAAAATTCATTTTTGTTGAAAAGTGTAATGCAAATTTAATAGGAATTTATTTTTCCTTTTTTTAATACGAAATTTTGAATTGCTGTTTTTATGATATTAATCTTCATGCTTTTCCAATACTTTAATGTATAATAAATATATATTCCTATGATTCACTGTACATGAATATTTTTTTCCCAAATTCCATAAGATTCTCTCTTTATATTATTATTTTATATTTCTATGGAACAATAAACGCTTTTAAAAGATGAATTTTCTTTAATAGTCTAACAGCATATTATACAAATTTTAATAATTTTATAGAATTTCAGATGCTTTCAAGAAAAGTGATTTTTTTTTAAATATTACTAAAGTATATATAAATAATGAAATATTCCATATTATCGTAAAAAGTTTAAAAAAAAATTCACTTTCTTTCGTAATATTATTACGTAGGCCTATTTTATTTATTTTTCTTTCTGTATATTTTATATTGAATCATTGGAAAAGCAATGCGTTTTTGTTTTTCATGCAATTACGCTATTTTCCGGGGTTTTAGACGTTCGAACCATGCAGTCGACCATCACTACATTTTCATTTGCCTATCTATGTATTGCTCTCATATATATACACTTGTTTCCAGTTCGTTTTACCTCGTGTTTTATTTTTTTCCCTCTTTTTCTCCCCCTCTCTTTTCATTTTCGTCCGTTTTCTCTCATCCTCTCATGTTCTAGTTTTTTTTTTTTATCTTTCTTATTTTAATGCATTTTTTCGATTCGTTTTCAAAGTCAATAAGAGAATCTCATTCATCTATAGACTAATTTATATAAATGCAGTTTAGGCTGACTTGTATATCGTAATATACATTGATTGATATCATTATAAAAAAACAGTAACTGTTTGGTGAAGAAAAGAGGAGACAACATCGATAAAGTATTTTAAGAAATTATTTTTCATTTTACGTATCCTTTTTTGTTCTTTAAAAGTGCAGAAGTTTAGCAGTGAAAGAGGTTTTAATTTGCGAATATTCTTTCTTTTAAAAGAGAATAGTATATTGCATGTTTAAAAAAAAAAGGTATACAGTGCTCTTCTATTAATGATGTTAAGACTACTTCAAAAATTTATTATATTCATTATTTTCTTACTGTATAAATAAGCAAATGAATATAATACAAATTGTATAAAAAAGTCATGAAAAATATATAATTGTGTTTTTTAAAATTATTTAATTTATATCTAAATTATTTATTTTTGTTTTTTATCGTATCGTCAATCCATTTTATGGACAGTTTAAAGAATTTATTTGAACAAAATCTCAAAACAAATAACAAGTAATTTTATTTAAAAAATAAAATCAACATAGAATTCCATTTTCAATGAAGGCAAACTGTTTCGAATAACAGAATTTTATTTTTAATTTTATCAAAATGTTATAAGTGTGACGTTATAAATTTCGTTTATATTAAAATCGTTATATCTGTTGGGAAAGACTTGTAATTGCTTGAAAATTTACTAAATTTTTTATTCGAATTTGCATTTGCAATCCTACGTAATCAAATCGTACAAACATACCGATTTCTACGAAATAAATTGCATTTTCAGTTCATCGGACGCTTGATGAAGGAATTGGCCGTAAAATTTTTAACGTTAAAATTTTTCAACGAACCATTCGATAGCTACATTCGATTAACAAACGAACACTTTTGAAAAATTCATAAGCTTGTAATATTACCAATTGTGTATTACATTTCTGTTGATTGCTTCGAATTTGTAGAAAATATTTTCACGATTTACAATCAAGATTTATCGTATAAATATATGCAATTATCATTTTTCTTGATACACAATTTAATCCGTTTCTCTAATTATAATAATTAGAATTATAATTTAAATTATAATAATAAAGTAATTAATGAGGAATAATTTTAATAAAATAATTCACTATTCCTTCATCATAAAAATCATCTAAATTTCATAGTAATTTGAATCAGATACCAGTGTATATATTACTTATTATTATAATACTACTATTAATACTACTTATTATTTTTTACTGTATTGCTATATTAGTCATAAATACTACTATTATACGACACTTAACACACATACTTTCTACATTATTGCTATAAATATTACATTCCTCCACCTAAATATAATATTTAATAAATCACGTTTCATCATATTACGTTTCCCCTTCACCAAACTTGCAATCGTGACACGATCAACCTCACATCCAACCAAACGTTCAAACTTTTTCTATCTAATATGAAACGCGCGCGCGCATACACACACACACATACATCGCGGCCGAAAACTCTGCCACGTGTTACCGACTTTTCTTCGAAACAATATGATACATCTCGACGGTACAAAAAACTCTGCCGTTCTGTTCGCGATTACGGAATCGTCGCCGAATTTCACTCTGGCCACGGAAACGGTGTACAACGGTGAAAAATCGCGATGGCGTCGCGACGCGGCCATTGTTAACCCTCCTCTCCTCTTCCATCGAACCGCCAAACTTCCCGTAATAACTCAGGGAATTCGTTAACTTGTCCCGGCATTCGCCAGTGTTCGTGACGTATACGAAAAACCTCGCCTTTTTCAACATGTGCAACCCCCACTGTTACAGCTCACGATGCTAAATCTGTTTGTTACTTCCGCTTGATTCACTGCGACCAGCGCCGCCCAGGTCTCAAAGTCGAAAGTTCAGTCCCGTGGAACGACAATAAGCCGCTCGTATTGTAGTATCGAATTCCCTCCCCAGTACGATCGAATCTTCCACTCGTACTTCCGGA
>NW_006263316.1:74868-79992 GCF_000469605.1 Apis dorsata | reverse complement strand
TTTTTTTTTTTTTTTTTTTTTTTTTTTTTTGCGAACGGATCCATAGAGAAATCTCGCTCTTACCTCCTTGCTCGATTCTCTGTTTACTTTGCGATTCAATGCGCTGGTATTAAGTAAGAGTTTATGAGAATATTTATATTATGTTGGGAGAATTTTCGTTTAGATTGGACGTCGTTGTATAAATAAATATTGGATTTCGAGATCGAAGATCCGTGTTTTGGGATTTTGTGATCAAGTGCTCAATTGTATGTAAACATTTTCAATTTGCCCAATAATAAAGATTGTCTGTGAAGAAAATTTTGATAATTCCGATATACATGAGTATTGAATTGAAATTTTTCAGACTTCTAATAGATATGATTCAACAGTTGAAGATAAAAATTGAACCAGTCTCAAATACTCTCGAATTTTATATAAACCTCTTCTTTTCTAACTAATAATTCTCTCATATTCGTAATATATTTTGCATGATAATTCGAGCAATGTTTATCCAATTCATGAATAATCTTATACAGATGCAAAGAAGAAATTCAGCATTTTTTTAAATACAAAATTCGTATCGCAGGAATACTTTTACATATTTGAATTAAACATCAAATTTTCCGCCATACTGTTCTCATGCTTTCAAAAAAAAAAAAGAAAGAAAGAAATACAAAGAAACAATATTTGTCGAAACGAATTTCAAAAATCCCTTAAACTTATCGACTCGGATAAATAGATATATACTTTTCAAATATTTCGATCATCCTCGCGGTTTCGCTCGAAACCTTAAGAGATATTTCTCTTTTCCCCTCTAAGGAAACCGACACGTTTCCACGTGTTACACCGTAATAAAACTTTCAACACGGCGAATACACGCGTTTATTTACGGCATCAGGTGCATCCAAACTTGTAAAATATATATAAAACATATATATCTCGCTAAAAAGAAGACGGGCAATATCCTTCTCTGTCTGTTTCCGCGTACGAAATTTTGCAATTCTGATTATAGCTCGTGGAGCTCGTGTGCCGTTTAATTTGCGTAAACCGTGCTCGCAGCTGCACACCCAGTTGTAAACCGAGGCTGGGGAAAGCTCGAGCGATAAAAAAAAGAGAGAGAGAGAGAGAGAGAGAGGAACGAAAGCCGTAATTGATCGATTTGTTTCATGCCAGGTTTTCGGATTGGATGAAAATGTCAGAAATGAACGGTGGACCCCCGGCTCGCGTGAAATTTATCGCGCTCGAAACGTCGAATGGACGTTCCCCGAGCGCTGAAAATTTAGATAAGACTGGAAATTGACCGGTTTTAATTATCGCTATTAAAGGGGACCATCCGCGAAACTTTTCCTCGAGCCTGGGGGAAAATCGGATTGGCGTTATCTTCATTTGGGATTTAGATATATATTATACATGAAGTAAACGTGAAAAATGTGAGAAATGTATTTAATATTGTTATGTGTTTATGTTTGTCGAATGAAAATTTGCCGTGGAATATTAAAATGAAATGTTATAATGAAACGCGTTTTAATATTATTATGGATAATTCCAGTGTATTTTTCATTATTATTACAGAAGGATGATAAACTTTATATAAATTTCGTTGTTTATCGTTGCCGTTGCATCGATTTTTAATTGAGAATTCTTTGATTGGAGTTTTGTTAAATAACGAGGATATATAAATTTATACATTCTATTATTATAGTTTCTATTTTCTTTTGATTTGACTATGAATGAATCTTAAACTTCCAATATAAATGAAAAACTCGTTTCTATAGAAAGGTATTACGTTATTCGACGACATAATTTAAATTGTCTCTGTTATTTTGTTTTGCACTTGAGAATATTCTTTTTTTTTTTTTATCAGTTACGTTATAAGTAACATTAATTCATCGAATAAGAGTTATTTGCAATTCATTGGGAAAAGAAAAAGAGACTAGGCGGAGGAAGAACTAACTGGATTCTGCAATTCTAATTGTGGTCAGGAATTGAAGCTTAGTTTGCTTAGTGCATGTTCGCACGTTGGCTGAAAATATCAGAATGAAATGGTAGATAGAAGTGCTCGTTGGTTATGAAAACAGTGAAAATCGAGAAAGAGGGAGAGACAACTATGTCTTCGGTAATTACAATTAACGAGAATATATCTTACCTCTGAATTTTTACACCAATTATCTAATTTAGGAAGGAAAAAAGAAAAATTGGATTTTAGATACGATTTTTATACAAATTTTGAGAATTAAAAATTCTTCGAAAAATGAAAATGATCCATTTATCTTCTAAAAGTGATATTATCTAATAAAACTTTCATGGTTAATCAATGAAAATTCAATAAATTACAATAAATTGAGTGCATGTGATATCGTGCACATTGTGATCTGCAAATAGATCTCAAATTGAGATGTATATATATTTTTTTTCTCGCGCGTCGAATAACAAGGTAAAAGAGCAGAAGAAAGCAAACGAAAATTGAGAACATCGCGATCCTCAAAAGCAGTCCCCAGAAACTTTCAACATGCGCCATGTACCTGCCTACATTTCCTAGAATTTCTTTCAGTTCGAAATGAAAGGAGGAAATACTCCTCCAACTTTGCAGCTTTTTGGCTTTTGTGCGCCAAGAATTTTCATTTATTTTTCTTATACTTGTCGCAAATGTCGCCTGAAATATGGATGAAAAATATGTATAGATATTAAGTGTCGAAAAATGTTTAGGAGACTGATATACACAGTATTTTTGTATTTTCTTTTTTCCAATAGATATAACGTATTTTATGCAAATATTTTTTATGTAATTTATGTAAATTTACGCATTGATAGTATTAATAGAAATTGAAAAATCATTCGTTTTTTTGCGAATTTACGAATTTAAATTTATGAAAAAGTATATTTTATTCATTAACGATAATAAATAAAGTATTTATTAAAGTTTTGAAGCAAAATAATAGGAAGTTATAATTTTATAATTGAATTTAAATTGAAAGAATTAAAAGAAAGATTCTTTCCAAGGAATATATAATTGTGAAACGAATTTTAAGTTACAAGCATTTTATGAATCGAAAAATTAAAATAACATTTCGTCATTATTTTTCAGTTTCGAAAACTTTTTAAAATGTACATTCCAGTTACTCTCCCATTGACACCTGTGTTTACTTTGAACAAGACCAGTTGAATCTGTTGAAAAAACATATCTTTTAGAACGTGTACACAGAACTCCATTGCTACGTATTTACAATTCTCTCAATAAGCTTTAACTTTGCTAGAAAAAAAAAAGAAAAAATCAAATATAACAACATTTTATCGATTTTAATATTTCATAAAAAATTGCATCTTTTTTTTTATCTCAAACGTCATTACGATTACAATGCTATTTTGCGACAATACGTGATACTGCATAAAGAGATATTGATGACGCAAATATTAAAATAAAACTCCCATGAAAAGTTATTTCTCTATCGTATTTTCACACACATTTTATAGCGCATATACACGTGACAATTTTTTTTTATATTTATATAAAAAAAATATAATAAAAAATCTCTATAATGCAGAACATGTTTTAATATTTATTCGTTGAAAAATAGTTGAGTAGCATAAAATCGATACAATATCGTGTTCGTTTCAATGTGCAAGGTATATTATGTGTCACTCATCGAGTCATAATCGTAAAAAAATGTATTCCACAAAATATTTTCAAATTAAGTTTAATAATCTCTAAACGATAAAACAGTATTTTCGTATTAATTATTGCATTTTTATTTATAAGATCAAGAAAGATAAAAATAATCGAGAGTATTTCAAAGATTTAGATATTATTATATTATTGGATAGCATTGGTGAGAATAAGAAATTTAAAATTTAAAAGTTTGCAAAAGAATATTTTTTAGATTAAATTCGGTATATCGTGAAGTAGGTAGATAAAAAATAGAATAAATTTTAGTTGGGAAACTAGTATTCTATTTTCTGAAAGAAATTTCAAGTCTCATTCTGGTCACGTGACTCAATAGAGAAGAGTACGGAGTTTACTATTTCCAAGTTTTTGAAAAAAAAGTTCTTTCGATTTCTTTTCTTTCACATAAATTATTGCACAAACTGTACAACTTGAAACAAAGTTTATTGAAATTTTTCTGAATCGTAGAATAAAAATAATTTCTTTTTCCTTCAAGAATTTGATATAAACTTCAAGCTTTAATAGGAGGGGTAAGATTGAGATAATTACAATAAATGAATTCCATCTTTTTCATCTTGAATATGATCAAATGAAACATTCGTACATAATTGCTATAATTTTTCTTTTTTGTTCATATATAATTATTAGATTGATTGATAAAAATTCTTGATTGTATTGTGAATTTTAATTCTTGATATGATCCAAATTTGATCCCATTTTCCAAATGAAATCTCTTGTATCAAGCGCATAAGTTCTCGAATAATGAATTTTTGGGATAATAGATAGGTCATGTGGGATTACAGGCTCTACAATCATGATATTATCATGCAAATCGATAACGATTGATTATATTAACAATATAATCATTATCCTCAACGAAATTCATGCAAGTTGATCTCTTCCAATCAATAATTTCTTCAAATAAAAAACTATCCTTGCAATCTCTAAAACTTAAACTATCTTATGATCTAAAATTAATTTTTCAATATATATATATTTAAAATTAAACTAAAAAAAAACACACACATTGAAAAATATTTTCAAAAATAAAAATTCAAAGAATTCGCAGAAGATAAAATAATCCAATCCAAATCAATTTTAATAAATGTTACAATTATACACAGGGTCACAATAAGCGAAATATACGAAAGCAATATTCTACGCCAATTAATCCTCCTCCAGGTCACGGCAGTGTCCCCCTTTTCCAGTGACAAAGGCTCGCGATTCCCGTCGAAAAGATAATATGGCCGGTAAAATATCAGCCGGATGTTTCCCAGGGTAAGGGAGCCTAAATCAGCCCGCGGAGTTTCGCCCCTATTCGCCGGGGCGTCGAGCGACGTCTACCTACTTCCCCGTAGCCGGAAGCTAGCACGTAATAAGAGGTCTCATCCTGCAGCGACATCAAGAAGCAGCAAAAGCTCGATTCTGTTTTAATATGAATGACGTATACGGTTCAATTGCTCGGGGCTTTAATAGGTCGAATC
>NW_006263316.1:71977-74687 GCF_000469605.1 Apis dorsata | reverse complement strand
AATCCGGGGTAAACGGGGGAACGTCAGCGGAAAATACAGGAAATAGGGGGAGGGGAGGTGGGTGTGTATGTTCTCTAGGAAGAAGGGAGGGATGGGGGGATGAGAACGTGAAAGAAAGTGGTATGTTGATCGAGGGTGTGCGAAGGAGGGAGAGATGGATGAGGAGAGAGAGGGGGTGGTTGGAAAGCGTGAGAGAAGAAAAATTGTACGGTGTGTATGTTTGAAATGGTGTGAAACGTTTACATATGCATGTGGTTTGTGTGTATGTGTGTGTGTATGTGTTGGTTGAGTGGGAGGCGGAATAGGTTAGGGTGGAGGGGAGCGAGAGGAATTGTCATTCGGTGGAATTGCAATTTCTCGCTGACGCGTGCTGTGCAACCTCCGGCGCGAGGAGTAAAAGCGGACTAATGATGCACACTAGACTTAATGCTCCGTTCCTGTTCTCATTTCCCACAAAGGTGCGAGCTGCCTGCGGAATGTCAGCCTAGAAGTAGTTCCGGAGATAGCGGAACGTGGTCAGAAGGTGATTCTCCGCTGCCATTACAATCTCGAGGAGGCGCCCCTTTACTCCCTCAAGTGGTACCGCGGCAGGTACGAGTTCTACCGTTACACACCGAGCGAGGAGCCGTCGACCAAGATCTTCAATGTTACCGGGATTTACGTTGACGTGAGTGTCAATCCATTTTTTTTTTTTTTCGTTTCCTTTTTGCGCGCCTTTGCACGATAATTTAATGGAAAGTATTTGTAATATCTATTACGGTATTTATTGTATGAAATCAGTCAGCTTTCTCGCTTTCTCTCGTGTTTATAATTATTGATTATGAGAAATTATTAAAAAAAAATTTATGGAAATAATATCGTTAATATTAGATTAGATTACAATTGTTATTAGATCATTATCGCACACGAGGCACAGCGTTATGTACAATTTGAATAAATTTAATCAAGCATTATATTACTTGCAATTTACACGTTAAACATATGTAAATACGTACATTACAATTTATAATTAACAGCTCGATTAATCAGCCATCATCATTTAAGACTTTTAATCGATAACACACAAATATCCATTTAATAATGAATTCATTATATACAATTAACCTTTCATCATGTGAATAATCACATCAGTCAAACAGAAGTATCACAAAAGTTTACAATCAAAATTACGAATAATGCAATTCCCATTATATATACACGCAAATCGTCAAAGAAGAAACATTCTTGGATTACATTACATTCAACAAGAAATTACAGACAATACAACTCTATAAAAATAAAATAAAATAAAATAAAATCTACAAGCAAATTTCAAATTCCTTTTCCATAAAACTTATCATAAATCAATCGTGAAAAGGGGATTTCGCCAAAATAAGCGAATCAATCCTTTGTTTTCGATGAGAATATTTCGAAGAGGGTTGGGGTGGAGGGTTGTGGTCCGCATCAATCGTCGAAACAACAAACAACGGTGGATGTGACGCGGGATTAACCTTCCGGTTGGCCAGGAACGATCCAAATATGTGGTTTCATCGCACAAGCGTGCCGTGCGACGCTTGTTAACAGCATCCTTGACCGCTGTAATCGCCGTAAAACAGGCGGCTTTTATCATCGTTCGAACATTTCCGCGCGATCCCGATGTTTGCACGCGTTTCCGGTTCCCATTTTGGTTCCGCGCAGGCCGCCGCCATCATGGCGCTGCTCATACGCGGCTGAAAACCAACCATCTCTCCTCTGTTGTTGTTTTCGTTGTTCCCGTTATTTTGCTCGTCGAACGAACAATGGCGAATATGGAATGGTATCGTCGCTTTTACGTTTATCGGCCAGACGCATATGCATCTGTTCTCCGTAATTCAGAGCGTTTTGTACTCATGTGTGCGCTTGTGTGTTGAAAGATGATTCGTATTCACAAGTTAATTTTATACAGATATAGTATAGATTGGCAATGATTCACGAGGATTTATGTGTTTAGTTGTTTCGTTTATTTAAAAGTTTATTTATCTTTAATAGTGAATATTTGATATTGTTGTCAATAAAAAATGATAGATATCCAGAGATTATTTATTCATTAGAATAGGTAATATGCATCACGTTGAATATTTTGTTGAATATAGATTGGATATTGGGATATGATATCTTTTTTTTCATCTTCAAAATTTGTAAATTTGTAATTTTTTAAAAATTTCTTAACATCTTCCAAGCGTTTAATTTGGCTATATATTATATTTTTTTTTAATTACACTAAAATTAGATATTCTTCATTTTTTTTTTTAATTTTAAAGTTCATTCGGTATTCCTTTTGAGGGAATATATATTCTAACAGATCTAGTTACAAAAGTAGCTATGACAGTAATTGAAAATTCGTATCTCAATACGAGCATATACATCTACGAATTTCGCTGTCGTTGAATATCTCTCTGTTAATTTGTAAAAACCTTAATTCGCGATGGCCATTTCGCATGGCTGCAAAAGGTTTGAACGAAAAACATTGTTCGACACGTGAAGGAAATATATATACCCACATCGTACGTTCATTTTAACGGTATCAGCGAGTTTTGAACTTTTTTACTTACGCACTCTATCATACATCGTGACGAGAGCTTTTGTATTTTCGTTTTTTCTTTGTCTCTCTCTTTTTTCTTCCTAGTTGGATAACCATTTTTCTCTTTTGAGCACTTCGAGAGCTGATATAACGAGTTGACGTTATTTTTTT
>NW_006263316.1:62978-71751 GCF_000469605.1 Apis dorsata | reverse complement strand
TCTTTTTTCTTTTTTTTTTTTTTTTTTGCTTTTTTATTGAATATGATATATATGATTCGCAAAATTGCTTTAGGATAAAGCATATAAATGTTTTTATGATATTTAGAAAAATGCGATAGAAGCTTAATACAGAACTGAGTCTGAATATTACAGGCATAATCTACTGTGAAACATGGGGAGAACGCATAATGGCGTAAAGGTATATTGCAATATCGGATATTAGAAAATTAGTATTTAATCATTGAATAAATTTGAAACTGAATCATTCTAAAACCAAAGATTTCTTTAGTTACATAAAAATTTTTATTCTTCACTTATCTTCAAACCAAAACTTAATAAATAATTCATTGATCTCCAATAATAACAATCAATTTCACAGTCAATTTATATAATTTAAAATCTTCTTAAAATCCTTAAATAACGAAGAAGATGATTACACAATAATTCACAAAGAAATAAGAGTTTAATTGAATTTCTTTAAAAAAAGAATACTTTCCTAAACCTCATCCATTGTACATGCTTCTTAATACATATCTTAACAAATCAGAGAAGAAAATTCAAGATTCCATAATGAACAATTATTTCCACAGTTTCCTAGCCGCTCAGCGTTCATCGTATGCACCTAACACACATAAATCAAACGAAGCTTGATGAAAAAAGCCCTCTCCTCCTTCTTCGTTTCTTTCATCCCCGTTAAAAGCCCTCTCCCTCTCTCTCTCTCTCTCCCACTCCGCGTCCAACGGCATATCTTCCTCCTTCGTTATTTAAATCCCGCTAATTATGCATATTTTTCCTTTGCCTGTAATGATGAAACGATCTTCCACCACTATTCCTGAGGGAAGGCTCCTGCCCCGCCTTCGCCGCTATCTCGCCCCCGCGTGTCTCGGCCTTCGCGCTCGCTTCATCGAGCCAATTTACTCGAGTGCAGGGTAATTCCTGATAAGATGACGATTTTCTCGAGTGCTCTGCGTTGCCTGGTCACCGGAGAAACATTTAAGGGGTAGGGATGGGGGGGAGAGGAGGGGAGAGAAGAAAGAAAAAGAAAGAAAGAGAGCCTCTTTGCAGCCTTTGTCGACTTCAACAAACGGTCCCGCCGTCTCTTTTAATATAGAATATAGAACGAACGTTTAATATTTCGTGACACGACGGATGTCCCCAGAGGTAATAATCTCGAACCGGTATATATATATATATATAGATCCGGATGTTTGAGATGTGTAGAGCTGCATGGATATCGATTAGCAGGTGAATTTCTACGCTCGTATGCACGTGGAATGGTCGGTGTGAAATTTTATATTCGGGCGTGAAATGCGCGAGAAAACGTTTAACATCTTGGGGGAAGGGAGAGAGTTCGATTTTAGATAAGAGTTATAAAAGTCTTTATCGAGGTGATAATATAATTTTATAACAGCTGGTTGGTTATGGTTGGTATAAAAGTTTTCGGTCGATTTTTGATGTAAAGTTGTAAAAAATTGTAAGAATATGAAATGATATCACTTCTGATCTGTTTGAAAAATAGGGAAAATATTGATGGGGCATGTTGTTTCGAATAAATTTCTTTTAAACTTAATAAATTGATATGGATCATTTGAAATTTTGTTAATGATTTGTTTTTCCTGTCAATATTGTTTCAATTAATTCAATGTATTGTTCATGCTTCTGCAAAATTCGCTTTATTTGTTAAATATCCTGACAGATATATTATTTATTTAATAATCAATATCGGTTAAAAGCTTATTCAAAATTGCGCGTTTCATATGCATTCGTAAAAATATTTTCTCGTTGCTATCTACTAAAAGGTTTTTAATTACGTTGCATATTATTAATAATTTTCAATTTTAATCTTTATCATTTTTGAAATATTTGAAGTTTTTAATATAATAAATCAAATTAATATATTACGTATGCCGATAATAATTAAATTGAGCGTCGAATAGAAAATAGAATATTCTATGTAAATGAGAATTAAAAAAAAAATGAATAACAAAACAATTGTTTCTCGATTAAATAACGCTATCAAAACTGTTAATTCGGTAAATTGCAACGAGCAAATTGAATTCTCATTGGGTTTGTAGGTTCGTTTTAAATAATGAGCTTTCGTTCGAAAATTTCGATCATCCAATAACAGCTATCATTTCGAAATACAATCGTTAATACTAATTTACGTATTAATTATCCATAGATATATATGCTCACATTCATGTAGATTGGAAAAACAAAGAAATCTATCTGATTAGATCGTCACGTGTAATAATGACTTTATATTATTTATTAGTCATTATCAGCTTGTCGAACATTGCGTTGTCTGAATAATGTAGAAAGCTGTTGAATCAGATTACAACAATAATAACGAGTACCAAAATTAATTTTCAATTGTTATTGTATTATATTGTATTGTATTATGGAACATTAACATTAATATCTGTGCATCTATTAACATTAATTATATTATAAAATACAAAACTATTGATATGTTAATACACAAGATATTAGTATTTGAATAAGACTGATAAATACTTTTTTTAAGCACCAATAATTTTTATTAGTATTAAAATTAGAAAAATGTATTCTTTTCAATTTGATAATATTACAATTGTTATATAAATATAGGATATAGTAATAACATTTAGAGATAGAGAATTATATTTATACATAATTCACAGGAATAAGGAATTAATGATTTACTGGGGAAAATATTTGACAAAAAAATCGTTGAAAATCCAATATTTATGCCTGACAGTCATGATATATGGTATTGCATAACCTGGAAGGTACAGCACTGGCATGAAAGATCTCTTGAATTGATGTGTACACTCTAAAAGTCGGATTTCAAATGGATTCTGCAATAAAATATAAGGAAGCGAAAGGATTTAGAGTCAATCCGTTTCGTCTCGTGATACTTTTATATATATCGAATTATAAATTTAAACAATTGTGACAGTTGTATACGAAATAATATACATATAATAATAAGTAAATTAGAATCGTCATTATCAATTTATAATTTAAAAATAAATTGTAATCAGACGAAGCTAATGATTCTACAAATTTAATATATAAATTTAAATAAATGATTTCATTTATCTATATACAAAATTTAATAAAATTATTTGTCCTTTATTGTTAATAGTTATAAACAAAACATTAAGTAAGAATACTTTATGTAATATTCATTATTTCATACTATATTATGAAAACATGATCAAATAGAATGTTACAAATTGCATATCTTAAATTTCATTAGATATACACGATGTTATTATTAAATTTCATCATATTGACACGAGGAAATTCAAATACAATCGATGATAATTAAATTAAAATTATTAGAGAATTCTTTTATCGAACTACCACTATTAACATCTGAATTTCAAATCAAAATTAGAAAAATAGAAGGAATCAAATCATTCACGCAAATTCCTCTAAAAAAATAACAGAACCAATTATTTCCACTCGATCGAATATCGATAAAACAAAAAAAAATACACAGTTCTACCATCTTAATATCACAACTCGATCTTCCATTTCAAAAACAAACTTAAATACAAACAATACAAATGAACCGTATTCAATTCTAAACGACAACGAGACAAACTAATACGAAACTCTCCTATCAAACAATCAGAACCGAAATTTAACTGTGAAGTTTAACTCGAGCCGGTCTACGTAAATGTATTTATCGTTGATTCCTGCAACGTTTTCGCGATAACGTGGCGATAACGCCAAGGCTGATACATCCATTTGCATTCACTTTGCACACACGTTGCTCTGTTTCAGGAGGAGAACTCGAACAAGAGCCAGGTAACCCTGCGCGACGTCAACTTCGCCCTCTCGGGTAAATTCAGTTGCGAAGTTACGGCGGACGCGCCGACCTTCTCCACGGCCAGCGGCTCGAAGAATCTTACAGTAGTGTGTAAGTACATGCTTCACGACATTACAGAGTATCGCGGGGAACTCGACGTATTCAGCATGCTCGGCTCTATCCCTCGCCAACCACCCCCTTTTCTCCCCGATGCACGCGAGTCGCGCGTGTACGGCATCGCAAGTCACCGAACTCTTGCTCTTGGATACAGGCTGTTTCATTTATTTCGTTTTTATTTGCTTTTTATTCTTTGTCTAAAGTTTTCCACGTTTATCGTTTTCGATAATAATTTACGAGTGGTAAAATTATAATCTTGAATTGGTTGAATTAATAGGATGATATGGAAAGTGAGAAATGTTTTATAAGTAAAGGGAATATATTTTGAATATATTTTGTATATTGTATATTTATAAGAATCTTATATTTATATTTTATAAATATATCGAAAGTTTTTAGTTTTTTTTTTAAATTGTGCAGTATCTAAGGAAAACATTTCTTGAAAAAATTGATCTGTAGATATCTAATTGATTCTTTATAATCTTATTCTTGCAAAATTTAAACTTTTTAAAATGAGAAAGGATAAAATGCAATGCGAGAAGACATTGTTAAAAATTTAATAATTATAATAATGTCTTCTACGTTTTTTTTTCTTTAAATTCTTTTATTCGATTAGAAAATGTCTTTTGCCTTGTCTGGAGGCAAGATAGATAATTTTCTCTATGTTGAAATGAGTGGTATTGTATTCGTACACAATTCTAAAAAAAATATATAATAAGTGAAATTCCGCACACAATGGGCAACGTGTTTCCCTTTAAATTCTTTCCCCAATATTTTCCAATTCTTTTCACCTTCGTACACAAAGATCTATAGCCTGGTTCAGTTTCTAGAACCACTCTGTGCATGGAACAGACTTCACCAAGTCCTACATACGAAACAAAGTTATAGTCTCGCTTCGAACAATTCCAGGAAAAGCAACCCATTTCTCTTTCATTTCCGCACCTATTATTGTAAATTATTTCGTATTCTTCTTGTGAAAGCGAATGAAATCTCGTATAACTATGATTGGATCATTTAAGATCGGAGCAGAGAGCGAAATTAAAGATTATATTTCTATTTCATGCAATATGTTTCAAAAAGAAATAATAACAACGAAGTTTGATTTTATCTTCATATTTCTATTTAATATATTTTTTATAATTTTTTATGATTACAATTTTTGTCTTAAAACATAGCTTTCATAATTTTTCTATAACTTTATGATTATTATACTCGTATAACTATAGAACAGTTTTCATGGAAAAATTAAGAGATAATTTTTCTTTCTTCTATGAATTCATCTTACAATAAAGATACTCCAAAATATTATTATAAAATCAAATATATTTTTCTATTTTTAATTACTAAAAAGTTATTGCAAAAAGAATTAATACAATAACATACAAATATCAATAATCCTTGTCCCAACTAGCACAAGTAAAAATTCCTCGAAATTCAGTCGAGAAATTCAAAAATTCCTCAACCAAAAAAAAACGTTCGAAACTTCACAAAAAGTCGGATACAATAACGCAAACCTAGCCCGACCTCCGTACAGACAAAAAATTCCCCGATTCAAAATTCAAAAATACCTAAAATTCCTCGACCGAGGATAAATCAGATTAGAACAACTGCATTCAGGAACACCCTGTAGATTTGCATCCCTCCCCGCCCCTCCCAGTTCCACTTCACCGACGCGCATTCCTCTTCACCAGTGTTGAATCCACACGAATTTCCGTGCGTACACCGAGGAGAAAGTTTCTCCTTGATAGCGTCATTAACTCTGTTCGCGTTTGATTCGAACTGGTCGCACCCCCTTCTAAAACCCCCGTGAATCGGCTTCGTTGTCGCGAACGTTTCCTCGCACATACACACACACATACACACACATCACGTATACCACGTGAAACTGGCTCTCACGTAAATTCGCGGAGTGTTTCTAATTTCCTCGAGCACGCCGCGGCGAGATCAAAGGAGTACTTCTGGGGTTAATCAGTGCACGCCACAGGATCGCGAGCACGTTAACGGGTTTCTCGAATTCACAACGATATTTCCGCCATTCTCTTTTCTTTCTTATTTCTCTCGTATTTTTCTCGTGGAATATCGGACGATGATTTATTATTAGATGGTTGGATACGAAACAACCGATTAGATGTTTATGTAATTATTAGAATGTTAAATTGCATCAAGTTGTTGATTCAAATGTGGTTTTATATTAATAATATAATTGATTCGTTGTAGAAACGAATGTTATAATTGAACTATGGATAATTGTGTGAATTTTGCGTGGAATTATATGTTGACGATTGTGATTTTTCTCTGTAGATGTTTAAAAGTAGCTGCCAAGAGTATAATTTTCATATCAAGAATTAACAAAATATATTTTTCTCGTGTTTGTAAATAACGAAAAGTGATAAATAATTAAAGATATGCATAGATAATTTAGTAATATTTAGTAATTCAATATATTTATATATATATATATATATATTGGGTCTTAGTAGTTGATAATCATGTGGCGCTAGTGTCGCTGTTGTTATATTATCATAAAATTTATGAAAAGATTATATTAAAGCAATAAATAATTTGTCATTGATGTGAAAATTTTAAATTGGTAAATATAAATGTGAAAAATAAATTAGGGAGGAATTATTAATAAATCGATACAAGAATTTAATTGTAATAATGTTAATTTTGCTTTTCGATAAGAATATCGAATATATTTAATCAAGCTGATTGACGTTATTTTTTTAATAAATCTATAAAACGTTAAAACTTGAATCGTCAATCATTTCATCTGCAATAATTTAATACATATCGAAATTACATTTTTACATCTTGCGTTACTGAATGTTGAATTTCTGTTCTGAATATAATTACATCGAGAGATGTTTAATTGCAGGAATAATTAAAAGTAAAATATAAGAGAGGATGTGGAAATAGAGCATGAAAAATGGAATATGAAATGCATCTCTCTTTTTTTGAAATTATTGAATGAACGATACGATGTATGCACTTGTACAAAAAGTAAGACAAAAATTAAACTGTTCATAATAAATATTGATAATTAAATAATATGATATAAATTTGAATCATAAATATGAAGAATATTAATATCTATATTTCTTTTTTGAAATTAATAATTAACATTTCAAGTGTTTTCAAAATATTTGCCAAAGTATTTGGATATTTCTTGAAACGATTTGCCATGAAAATGTTAATCAAGTTTCAATAAGATCGTTTTTTCTGCTCTTTCCCGAAAGTTAATTGATAATTTTATAAAAATTTCAATCAGGATTATAAGAGGTCGATATCGTTGGTTCATTGTTTCGTAAGAGTGCGTTAGCCGCGTGTCAATTTATTCATTGTGGAAGTTTAGTTAAAACTTCAAATCTGAGAAGTTGATAGAAGCGAAACTTTCCGGTGAATGTTGCGTGCATAAATATTGGAGCAAGGAGTTTCGTGCAAACGAATACACGGGGACGAAGAAAGGCTGAACTTCGAAAGACAGTAAATACGAGAAGACGCACGAAACGAGAGGCGTTTCCGACTTCTCAAAGATTAACAATGTGAATAATATGATTTTTGAAAATGAATTTTCATCGTATTAAATTCATTTCAAACTGGTGTGAATTGAAATTCCCTCTAACGAAATTTAAATCTAAAATATGATTTATGAATCTTTGAATCCTCCTCCCTGATTTTAATCTCTTAAAATTAATATTTTCTGTGTTATATTCTCAAAGACTTGAAGATTATTATCGCGCAATTAATTATTAATCTTTATTATTGAATATTATTGAATAATGTAAAATTATTAATCACCTAAAAAGTTGGCATGTATAATGTACATTTAATTTTTGTTTCATTTAAGAATATTTCTAAAAGAAACATGTATTTTAAATAAATATAAGAGAAGAATAAAAAATGATTATTTTTCTTTCTAATGGTTTTAATAAATTCATTGGCAAAAGGTTAAATTAACAAGATAAATAATACCAGAGTAGTTAAAATTTTAGAATAGTTAATACATAAATGAATACAAGTTCTTGTTTACGATAATTGAGATAATAATGTTCTACATATAATATTTGATAATAGTCCAATATTCTATGGTAGTATTTGGAAATAATATTCGTAACAACAATAACGATACTTGATAATATTCAAATCTCGGTTGTATTAATATTCGAAATGCTATTAAAATATATTCTTTGGCTGATGACGATAATCTATGCTATTTATAATACAAATTCTACAGTCAAATATAATAATAATCTCTTATATTTTGGTTAATTTAGATCTCAATTCTTACAGAAATATTTTTTAAAATTTTATAACAAAAATGAGATGAATGTTTCTCAAACATTCTATCATCTTTCAGAAATTAACTTGTTTCAATCGATTATAAATTTATATAAAAATCTTCATGAGTTAAACTTCTTATTGTCTTTCCATTTTTCATATCTATCTTATTATATCTTTCTAGAATATTTATTTCGAGTTTGTATTGTTACAAAAATCTTAATTTCTGAATAATAATAAATTAATTCTTAATAAGAAATAGATCTTAAATATAATAAAAAAAAATCAAGCTTCATTAATGTATTCTACATGTTTAAAATATTCAGTTACCTAGAAATGATTCCTTATAAAAACCCATTTGTAAGGAATCCTCTTTTAATTAAATTCGAATTTTTCGATCTGTTTATCGCGAATTTTTTTATTCGAAAACTCGAAACCAAGTTCTATTTGCTAGTCTGTGCGAGAGGTCAGAGAAATCTCCAATTTATTGCGAGCAATTCCGATATTGAAACTCGAATCCCTGTGGTGGCTGCGTTTCGATTCCTCTTCTCGAGGAATTCTTCATGCCCGGTC
>NW_006263316.1:42392-62808 GCF_000469605.1 Apis dorsata | reverse complement strand
TTCTTTTTTTTTTTTTTTTTTTATATTTCTTCCATCAACCGTCTTACAGATAACGCATCTCGAGAATTCGTTATACGTTACCTATTTGCAGGGAACGAGATCAGATACCGAATATAACTTGAAATCGAGCGGAATGTTATTCGATCAGAATTTCGTTTGGAAGGGTTTGTGAACTCGTTTTATAAAGGACCACGTGTCTATCACGTTTTCCATCTTCATCCTTTGCATTTTCAAACGCAAAAAGGCACTATGCAGTTTCCACGTTTGAAAGATATCTGTATCTTAGATACTTGGATCCTAGGGAAATTTTGTTTATTGCTGCTGATAAAAAGGATTGTATTTTTTGTGAAGATAAAAAATAAATTAATATCGTGATTATTTATATTTTTGGAATTGAAATAGAAATAGAAATTCTGAACGAACAATTTAGAAAATAACTATTTCTTTATTTTTCGAGAAAGAAGTTTTCTACTTTTGATAAAATCAAATTTATTTATAAAATGCAAACTGTATAGAATTATTTTGATAATTTATCTAAATCAAATTAAATTATGAAATGATTAAAATTTAATTCCAATAAATTCATTGCTCAATAATTTGTCAATTCTCCTACAACTCTGACCAATAATTATATACAATGCTTTTATTTTAAATTACTAGTATAGATTGTTAATTGATTAATCAATTATTCTATCGCAGTGTGATGTGATTATACTTACGTGCAATTACACTTATTTTGGAATTACACGTAAACGAGCTTTGAATAATTTTATGTTAATTTAAAATGAAATCATGGACGAAACTATGAAACGCATTTACCTTCATTACGTTAATGGATAATGGTTAACTTTAACGCTTATTTTAAACGAAAATATTAAACACAATGATCATCATTTATTTCAAGCTAATGATGCAACATTGTAATGAATAATCTTTTTTGATTGACACGTGAATAAACTGCAGAAATGCAGATAATTGCATTTAAATGGATGTGAATGAACTACGAAAAAAAATAAAACTAAAATTAAAAAAAAAATAGCGAAAAGCAAGTAATTAATTGTTATCAAAGATATAATGAATAAAGCAGTATAAATTGTGTATTAATAATCTAATTTAATTATTACGTTAATAAAGCATTTCGAATATAATAAATTTCATATTAAATTTCATTTGTTTATTAAAATATTAATTTAAGTTAGAACTATTGCTTGAACAACACTACTTATTTCTCGAAACAAGGAATGCAAGATAGAATAGAATGCACGATGCTTGGCAGCGGTTGCCCTAGAATTTCTGTAATCCAGCAATTTGCTGGGACCGAGTACAGTGATTTCGTAAAATGCACGATTCTAGTGAGCTTGAATGAGAAGACGATCTCGTGGAATGCGAAGAAATAGTATAATAAAAAGAATTTTACTATTCCTTGTCGCATTTAAAAAACTTCAATGGAAAATATATTAAATCAGAATACGTATTTTTATTTCGTAAAAAACTTTGCGAATATTTTTAAGATTGATATAATTTGATAATTTAGAAATTTTATTTCCGAAATTCTTTCTAATTTACGTAAAAAAGTAATTAAGAATAAATTGCTTAATTTGAATAAAGATATTTTTATTCCATATTTAATTAAATAAAATAATACTTATATATATATATATATACATATATAATATATTTGTATATTCAATAATTATTCGTTCATGCTATTATTCTTCAATTAGTCAATTAGAAATTCTCACAATTAAATTTTTCACTTATTTCCAAGATTTTCTTCTTAAATTTATTCCAACAACCATTTCCATACATTTCTATACATATCTCTGTAACAAGTATATTTTAAAAAATAAATTTTTAATATATATAATTATAATTATAATCTAACGAACATCCATCTATTCTTACATTGATATTCAAATAAATTTAAATACTGTATCAAATCTACTCTAATATAGACGAATAAAGCAAAATTTTTCCATTTCGACTCTATAAACTGCATCAGAAAGATGCGTTTATACGAACATCTCCATCCATCCATCCGAAAGAGTGGCTTAAAGAAATATAAGAATCAAGGAATTTATGATAATTCTGATGCGTCTTCTTGGTCGCTTCTTCGAAATGGCCTATGAATTTCAAGCGTATGCGGCAAGAATACGAACGTTACCATGGAAAATATTCCTGGCTACGTACGCTCGGAATACTCGTGCCACGTTCTCATCTCCCCTGCACGTGGATCGGCATTTTTATCCCGGATTTCGGCCATTCCGCAAACAATTACGCAAAATTGATTTTTATTAAATTCGTCCAACCGTCTACGTGTAATGTATTCGATGCCGCGAATGAAATTGCCCACGATTTCTATTCAACGGGCAGTTGCTTCCACGGAGGGAGGACTGGTTAAATCGCGTGAATGGTAGTTTCACAAACTTTGAGAATTGTCCTCTAAAGAAAATATAAAGGTATGATTGTGTGCTTTAGAAGTTAGATGACTGTTATATTCGGTAAAAATTGAACTTGGAACGTTTCGAATAAATTTACACAGGATATGAATGTTATTAAAATAATTTTAGTGTAATTTTAGTTGATATATTTATAGAAAAATATTGTGATAATAAAATTGTATTTTTCAGTTATATAGAGTTTATTTTATTTTAAGAATAATTTATCACTTCTTAATCAATGCTTATAGATAAAAAAATATATTTACTTATTAAAATTGTAAAAGAGGAACTTGCAAATTTTCCATATTAAGTAACCATTTATCGATTTATTGATTCATTATATTTGAGTATTGTGGAAAGTGGAGAGGAGAAGGAAAGGGAAGATCGATGAATGTCTGACAGGGAATAATAGAAACTTTTGCAATGGGAGCATTATAAGTAGTTAAAGGATTTCTGGAATCAGCAAGTATGTTAGAAGAAAATGGCGGTGCAACGAGGAACTATTCTTTGCGTGCACGCTGAACTTTAATCAATTCTCATACTTCAAGTTTCGAACTTCTTAGTTAGAACGAATTAGTTAGAACGAATTTCAAGAAAGCTAGTGAATAATTAAAGGGAATAAAAGAATACATTTTATAGAAAAATTATTTTTTATTATAATATCCTTGTGTCTACATTTTTAATCCCTTTCTATAATACTTTAAATTTCAAATCTTTTTAAATTAAAAATCTAGAAGAATTAAGATAATAGTTTATTACACTTATTGTTACGATTTACAGTTTTTTCGTCAATAATAATTAAATAAATAATTTATATATTCAAAAAACAAAAGAATTAAAGTATAAGTTTTAATTTTGTATTACAATAATAACGTTGTAAAACAATACACATACATTCATTTAATATATAATATTTTTATTAACTCCAATAAGGTTTCTCTTCAAATAACTTTCGTTCAATTTTTACATACAATAATGCTATAGTCTCTTTGCATCCAGTCAACTGTGCAATCACTCGGTTCCATTTGATTCGTTGACAGTGCTCGAGCGAGGTGGAAGGTTTAAAAACCAATTTTCGAGCGATTTCGTTGGCCAGTCGTTACGTTTAACCGGTCGATAAATACGTTACGACATTTCAGATAGGTGAGAAAAAAAAGAGAGAGAGAAAGAGAGAGAGACAGAGACAGAGACAGAGAGAGAAAAAAAAAATAGTAAAATTAGTTAATGCAATTCCAAGTCGCCGCATCGTACAGGCAGACACGCAATTACAAGTTCACACTTTGACGAGACAAAAAACGAATTCAGTCAACAGTTTCGTAATGAATTAACTGCATCCACGTAATTGGTGACAGAGAGTTGTTCCATCGGGGAGAAACATTTCGTTCTATCCATGTATTTTTCCTGTTTCGACCAGGTATCAACAGAAATGACAACGCAATTAAATGTGCACCGTGATTAAAAGTGCGACATCTTCTCAGTATAACGAGCGTATCAAAATTCAGTATCATTGTAATTGCCATTATTTCGATTTATTCCAGAATGCTGCATTCCATTTCTTTTTTCTGCTCGAAGAATATTGAATATCAATTTTAGCTTTAGTTTTTATTTGTTAAATACGATTATTTGTTAAATGAGTTTTTGTATTATATATTTAAAGTTATTATAACCAGAATTGTGTTGCAAAAAAAATTATGGATTGATTACATAATTATTTCAAATCTGAAAAATATGAAGTATACAATAAGAAAAAATAAGATTATGAAACACACTAGTCAAGTATTTTTTCATTACATCGTTCTCAAATAAAATTCTCTTGTTTCATATTGTCACATTCAAAAACAAGACCTCTTTTACATTTATTTTTCCTTCCAATTCAACAAAATTAACTTAATAACATTATCTCAATTAATAAAACACTTGTTTTTTTTCATTTTTATTTCTCGAGAAGACCAGAGTTCCTAATCGAGCAATAATATAATTTTCCATCGCACTTTCGTTATATCCATCGAAGAAAAACAAATTTTTTAGAATTCAAAAAATTAACAAAATCGAATTAACGACCGATAATTTAATAATCATACTTCTACCAGCCATCATTCATTCACTGTACGCCAAAATCAATAATCTTTTACGCGAAACCGTGCATTTTATACGTGCCTTTGACCACCACCACCACCACCACCACCACCGGTAGTTTATATCTTTTGCCATTACACCCCCGGTGTGGATTAAACAGTTGTTGACCAACGTGACACAACGCAAAACGTGCAGCGTGAGAGCAATTTTGAAATCGGGCAGCGATAAGCGAGCAACAAGATTGATGATCGAATGATACCCGATGCCTGTCGAAATCCCTGTGAACCGTGGCCCATTCAAATCCGCGGGATTCATGGATCGTTTGTATCGAGCAATATTCCGTGGTCCACGGACGAATTCGTCCGTATAAAACACTTTCAGCGACACAAATTAGCCTCCACCTCCTGCCCCTCCAACCATACCCTGCCGGCTATGCGATAATGTCGCGATATGCAAGGGAAATTCGGTTTCGAAACCAAGCCTGTATAAATGCGCGCGTATTTCGAGAAAAAAAAAAAAGAAAAATGAAAATGAAAAAATGGAAATTTGTACTAGAAATAAAAAAATACACGCGTAAGTGTGTGGAGAATCTGTCATGTTCGAATCATTAAATTTTATCTGCGTTATTTTAAAAATTGTTTCGAGCAGAATTTATTTCGTTTCGAGAATGATTTCGTTCCTTTTTTCTTTTTTTTAGGGGAGGGGGAAGGATGGAAGTATTGAGAACGAAGATTAATATTACTTTTTTTCTAATTTTTTGTTAAATTTTTGAACTTTATCTTTTGGAATTTACGAGAAACAAAGAAAATAAAATATTGCTGTGTCCTATAAATTTTACAAGTTGGAATTTTAGAAGTTAGATTATTTAACAATTATAGAATTTAAATATAATAAAATATTAAATGATTATATTTAAAACTTTAAATTAATTTTTCCATTATACTTACATGTAGGAAAAATTATTTATTTACATGATATCTATTTGAAATATTTTTGAAATAATAAAAGTAAAGTATATAATAAGACATATTACATGTGCATATATATTCAATTGAACAATTTAATAAGATAATTTAATAAGATCTTTTGAAATATCTGCAGAATAATTATTAAATATTAATATTTTGAGCAATCTATTAGCTCCTAAGTAGTATAAGCTTATAAATAGCGTGACACTGTATCAGTACTGATTTAATTAGTAAGTGGTATAACCTTAAAAATGGTGCAACTATAAAAATTATTTTACAAATATTTATTCTAAATTATTTGTCTCTGTTTCAAGAAATTTGATGTTAGTTTCACGGATTAATAATACGGAATATTAATATTTAATGTTCTGTACCAACATCTATTGAAAATTTAATGATGATGCGCATAACCGTCTTGACTATAGAATGAAGTTAGGCAGTTTCTAATCAGACATGTTAAGCATATTAAGCTGGATTACATTTTAGGTTGATTAAGACTAGATCAGACAACCTCGGTTACATCTACCTTTGATTACGTTGGATTATCTGAACACAATGGAATTGAATACAATCGATAATTGAAATATAGAGAGAATTGGCAATCAAATTTATTACAAATACATTATAAATCATTTTTTACATAACAAGAATATCATTAAAAAAAAAAAAATAAACTTTAACGCGTGTATTATAAATTGTTCTAAATTAAAATTAAGAAAACATTTAAATTTTTTTCTTCCCTCCCTTTAAAATTGAGATATCTCAATTTTCTTACAAAGTGGAAAAATATAATATCATAAATCAACAAAATTCCTCATGAATAACGTAAAAATTTTATCATATAATCCATTTCTCTTTTTTCAAGATCCCCTATCACAAATTAAAATAATATTTAATTTTACTTTCTCGACGTTATCCCAATTCCTTTCGAAAATAAAGAAAACGACAGTATTCTCTGGGAGACGTAACGTAAAAAACTTTTATCCAACTCATTCATAAAAGTTTCATAAAACTACTGTCAAACAGAGTTCGACGTAAACGAACCAAACGCAGGATTAAAGGTCACAAGTTATCATGATGTCTTAAAGTAGATCGAAAGAAGACACGATACTTCAGGCTTGTTGAAAATTGTTACTATCATCGGTTAAAGAATAATATCCATGGAACGTGTTCTTTATTAGCACCACTTGGGATCGAGGGGTAGAAATTTTTCGCGGTTGGACCGGAGATAGATTTTGTGAGACCTTACGGATATGAATTTCATATTTTACGATAATACCGCGGGATGTTCTTAAAGTAAACGAATCTTGGCCTGCCGCAGTTTTCACGTAGTCGAAGAAAAATCGTACTTACTCCCGGATTCCGTGAAACGACTTTTATATCGATTTCTATCTGAACCTCTGCCCCGTTCATCTCGTCATAAATATCGAAGATTGAAAAACCGGCAATCCCAATCGTAACTCGATCCTTCATTCCTTTGTCACTCGAGAATTGATTCTCGATATTAATTTTTGCTGAAAATGTCTCTGAAAATCCAAATTAACTGAAAAACGTGTTGAATTGCTGCATGCAACAAACTTGCTGCATGAGTTATTTCAATCATTCTTAATTAAAATTAGCATTAGAATTCTTTTTTTTGCAAAATAATTAACTTTTCAAAAACTTGAAAAAATTCGTCTTAGAACGTATTCCTAATCGAGATTAGAATAAAAATTTTCAGAAAATGGACTCCTTTTATTTTTCTCTTATTCAAATTCTTAATTATTTTTCAACAAGTATACATAACTATATTTTAAACTTCTCCCATTAAATAGAAATCAAAATTCATGTGCTACGAATATCATATCAAAAATATATATATATTTCTTAATTGTACTTTACTCTGATATGTATGATCAAATAATTCAGATCACACGATGAAAACGCGTCAAAACGTAGATTAGTTCATTAAGGCCCGATGCACACGGGCTCTTACCGCGTAGAATAAGATCTTCTTTCTTTGTTTCTCTAATCAAGAACGACGAAGACAGTACAATACATTAGGGGGGAGCGAGAAGTGTGCGCCAGCTTCAAAACGCAGCGGACGTTAAACTGGCCTGGCTAGGACAAAGTTCATTTCATATCCCT
This sequence comes from Apis dorsata, assembly GCF_000469605.1. Classification (NCBI taxonomy): domain Eukaryota; kingdom Metazoa; phylum Arthropoda; class Insecta; order Hymenoptera; family Apidae; genus Apis; species Apis dorsata. Next base: position 55,196 of record NW_006263316.1, on the reverse strand, counting down.
CCCGTTTGGAACTGTTTGATCTCGTTTACCCTCCAACCCCCTTTCACGAAATTCGTTTATATCGGAAAATGTGAAATCATGTTTGCAGCGTTGGTGCGTAAAACGGGGTGCGGCTGGATGGGTATGTATAATGCGATCAAGTTAGAGGAAACCATTCATACAGGGAAGACGATAACATAACTGAAATTCGATTACTTCGTTCTATCGTTACGGCGAATCACCGGTTTATCACCGACCAAGAGGTGAGAGGGTTAAACGGTTATTTCCCTCGCCACGCTTCGCCCGTAATCGGTTCTAGTTTCAGCTGTCGCTCGTTGGATAGATAAAGTTAAAGGATCGTGTTATAATTGGCGATGTTCACGCGCCGTGGATTCCCTCGATTGTAAAACTGAATGCGATAATGGCCGGTCTAAACATCCCCGCTTATTGGCCGCGAGCTCGTTGAAGTAACGTGTACATCACAAGATACAATTAGCGGAGGGTAAAACGAGTTGTACTAATGTTACGCCATTTTCTTTCTCACGATTAATCAGAAGTAATTCTCATTTTCTTGATGTTATCGTTGCTGGCAATATCTCTAGGGAAATTTTAAGGGAAATTTTAATAAAATTATAATTGTGTTGTATATATGGATATATGTTTGATTGAAAGTATTCTTCTTGCTTTTCTTTTCTTTCTTTTGTATTTATTTAAAAATTAAAAAGTTATGAAGAATTATGATATTCTTTGTGTTTTTTTGGGGAGGAATATTTTTATATTATTAATATCGAGTAATATTGATTATACATATCATATTTTGATTGTATTTTTTCTTTTTTCTTTGATGTAATAACAGTGTAGAGTAATTATTTTGATTTTTATTCGATTGAGAATATTTTTCTAGTTCTTATTTTTTTTCGCTTCGTTAACTTGTTAAAAAATTTAGTAATAAGTTTATATTTCGACTCTTCTAACGTTATGACAATTGTAATATTTTTCCAATACTTTACTTCATTCAATTTTATTATTAAAAATATTCGTTTCGTTAATTTGTGGAATATTGTCACCATAAATTTTACATTTTCAAATATATACGAATAACTCTTGATTAACTCGTGATATTATAAGAGTATTATTTTTATTAGTATTATTTCACCATCTGAAAATTCTCAATTATTGGTACTTTGAAAACACGATTTTCCCGAATATTTAACTGCCACGGTTATTCACGTTGCTTGGCGACGTGTTTCCATTGATCAATGTTGAATGTTTTATTCAACATGATTTCGATGTAACGATGGTACGGGCGTCCATTTTATACGAATGTTGCCTGTAGTTTATCGAGACATATAAATCAATAAACCAAAACTAGTATCTTGTTTACAAAACTATTTATCTCCATCGTTTCTCTTGTGAAGTTTACGAAATATCATAACATAACTTAACTCAAATACAGCAAAGCGTTTCTAATATTTTCGAACATTTTATTAAAGTAAAATAATTTTCAAATTATTCCATTGTTCCAACAATCTCAAAATCTCAATAGTTTCTATTATTTTTGATCGAGAAACGTACGCGATTCTATCGCGAATTCCATGTTCAATTTACAGTTTCATTATCACGTATAGATCCGTTACATGTATCGTTACGATCTCCTCGACCAATTTCTGTTATTCTTCTTCTTGCTGGAACTTATATCGTTGATATTTTGTAACTATACCACGACCTACTTTGTACCATTATTCGGATTGTTTCCAAAGATTTGTCGACAGCGATCGAAAATCCAATATACTTAATGGAAAGTCGAACGCACGCGGTTGAACTACGAAAGATCTCGTTTATTTCGAATCAATCGATTCGAGGATTTTAATGGTCGTTTTTCTTTCGCGTCCCAGAAAATCATTTCAACTATGATAAAATTTACAATAATAATAGACAAATATATATAATTGTATACTTCGTATATTTAAAAGAAAGATATTGTATATTTTATATCGAAAATGAATGTAAAAAATCTTAAGTCCGTAGGATATAAAAAAATTTAATGAAATAAAAAGTAAACATAAATTAACTTGAATAAAATTGAGCTACGTTGATCAAATAATATATATACAGAAGTGAAGAAGAAAAAAATCATTTCTTATCAATGTATTTATAAAGAAAAAAAAAATAAAATAATAAATTATAAAGAACTATAAGAATGTGAGTCACTTAAAATATTACAAATATACTATATTTTTTTCTAATTATTATTATAGAACATAATTCGTTTAATGCACAAACAGATTCTTTGTTGCAAAATTAAATCGTCTGCAAAATGGCGCTGCGAATGAGATTAATTCCATTCGTGGCCACCATCGATGGTGGCACTACTGAGATATGTATTTCATTTTGTATACACAGTGAGGGGTGAGAAAATGGCTGCACAATTTTGCTCCATAATTATCATTTGGTGATGCAAATTGTATTGATATTTTTTGAATTATTATAAGAATATTGATATTCATAGATTTTAATATTAATTTCGGATTGCAATCGCATTATATTCTTTCGTAATATATCAACCGCTATTTAAATAATTGAATTATAAGACTGCACGCGCGTGACTTTGAACAATCGAGTTTAATTCCATCTTGAATATTCGCATCGTTTGACTCACGCGATCTTTATTAATGGCTCGTAATTTATCTCTCTTAAATTATTTTTTCCCCCTTTTTCTTGAAAATCGCCAGTATCGATTATTTATTTCATTGCAGACAGAAATATTGGAGGAAATGAGAAATGTCATTTATTATATAAATTCAATCTCGATTCATAAAGACACGTTGTTTTTAAACTGCTTTAAATTTTTCATTTTCGTTACTTCCAATACAATACAATAGCGTTGAAAAAGATAATTATAAATTGCAATAATTAAAAATAAGAGCATCAGTATCATTAAAATATTATCGAACAAAAGTTCATCTACGCTTAAAGAGAAATAACGTCAGGATAAACTTTCAAACAGCAATGAATATCAAAATTTTTCCGCTCAGACGCTTCTCTACACTCTCGCGTTCATGAAACCGTATAAATTAAGAGATATAACATCATAAAACTAACTGCTTAATCTGTTTCTAGTTGCTTCTTATGAATATCGGATACGTAAGCGGAATATCCGGATAATGTTGTTCGTATCGTTGGAAACGAGGCACGAACAATCGAGCCTCTGACAATGAGTGGAAGAGATACACACCCATGGAATTATTATGTTTCAGCTCTGCCCAAAGTGAAGCCTGTTATCGTATCGGAACGTGAACGTTACGACGCCGGAGACACTTTGAAGGCAAATTGTAGCTTACCACCCTCGAAGCCACCGGCTCATCTCTCATTCACCCTGAACAACGTGGCGGTAAGTGATACCTATAATCCACGCGTCATTATCGAATCCGCAGTTAAGGGGAAACCCGTGAAATTAATGGTTTAAGAGCGATATATACGATGTCTAACGTTATTGATTCGAATACGTATACAGTGTATTGTTTTCAATGGAATGTGGCTGGAGAAAGGAAGGTATTTATATTTCACTTGATTCGGGATGATGATGATTCGAAAGAATCGAAAAGAATGTTCGAATTTAACTTTGAGATAAAGATATTTACATTTTCCAAGGTAAATTTTATTTAACTTGGTGAATTTATTTATGATCTTTATTTTACACTTTCCATTTTAATGTGAGGTTAACATTCCTTGTAGAAGAATTTGATAATTAAGTAAAATGAGTTAATCCATAATATAAATGATTCGTAAAAGATTTTCCACAATCTTGTAATTAATCGTGATTATATGAAAACTTTTTTTTTATTTGAAATTTGAAATCAAACTACAAGGATCTCTTTCAATGTAATAATTTATTAACTAATCATATTAATAATTTTTAACGTTAGGTTTCTATTTTTAAATTATATGAATAAAAGAAGAAATAGAATTAATTAATCAACTAATCATTTTATTTAGTCAAACACGATATCATTATGAAGAATGTATCATTAATATTAATTCATTTCTATAAAATATCGTGCAGACAGTTCAATATTAATAAAATAATATTAGTTCAAAGGGACAAATCCCTGTCAAAATTTCACTATTAATATTAATTTAAAATCACACACTGTTCAATCAATCAACGCGCGAAAATTCGCAGTTATCTCGTAGCTATCATATTTCAAAATTGTGGCATTAAAGAATCCAGAGAAATCGATATCAAGAATTACGACAGTACGACCTAAAGCGATCTCGAAAATTCACGAAGTAAAATCTCGCAGCGCCATCCAGCTTTCTCTACCCCCTCCCTCCCTCCTCGGTCCAAGAGAGAACTTTTTCCTTAAACGCTTTTCCGTGTCATCGAAAATAATTTTCAACGGTGACGTCGGATACTTTTCCACTATGTATACGTATATATGTATATGTATATACATATATATATATATAATATATATACAACTAAAATAATTGCACGATACAGTAGCGAAACGTAGAAGTTATCATAGTATGAAAGTTTGAGGGACCGGTCTATAAAAGTTAAGGAGGTTAAGCAAAGAAGAGGAACTTTTCCTCTTGAAAGATCTTCCTCGGACGTACAACCTGGATAGGTGTACGTGTCTGTGTGTACATTAGCCCGGTATCTTCGTTCGCAAAGGATTTGTTTCTCGTAATTTTTAAATTCCGTCTTCCTTCTTCTGAATGATTACCCGCAGAAAGAATTTTCATTTCGTCCTTCTCTCGATACAGTTCAACCCTCCTCCCTCTTTCTTTCTTTCTTTCTCTACTTTCTTTTCTTTTCTTTTTTTCTTTTTTTTATCCGAAGAAAGAAACCTTTCGCAATCAATTAATTCGAAAACAGAGAATTGAGTTACGAAGTTGGGGAGAAAAAAAGGAGAAAGAGAGAGAGAGAGAGAGAGAAAATATTATCGACCAACTTTTATCAAAATGGAAGTCGGGAGTTGTAGCCGTTGGCAATGTATTACCCGTAATCCCCGAGGATGACGACGCAGGATCTCATTATCCGATATGGCTAAATACGTATACCTAGAAAATGGAATGCTCCCTGTATTCGGCTCGTAAGAAAACCGACGAATATATTGTTTAATTAAGTTCGAAATTTTACGAAAGTTTATTCGACTCGAGAGGGCTCGATACGTTTTTAGTGAAAAATACTTATTGGTCTTGGCATGTTTTCAACGCATTATTAAGTCGAATGTAGGACAATCGAGTTCCGATAGAGGGAACAAGTTTTGAAGGGAAAATTTACACACGAATGTAATTTTCATCGTATCCTAGTTTTCAACTATGCTTGTGTAATGATATTGTACAATGGTGATTTTAATTATTCATATTTTATTGAGGATTTTCGAGAAGTGTCTCTCGAACGTGCGCAAGAAGAGTTGTTATCTTTTTGTTTAGCATTTCGAACTTTTTTTCAATAATTTTTTTTTTCTGAATTCTGGAAAGAATATACCGGATGTTTCGCATAATTTTATACTCGCAATAGAAATTTTGTTTGTTCCTCGTAATATTAAAAAAATTTTTCTCGAATAAAAGTTGAATAGAATCTGTATTCTCGTGTTAATAATTTTTTCGTGGACGTGTATAGAATTCGTGAAATTGAATTTTGTTTTTTTAAATAGAATTATATTTTTAATACATGAATTGATTATATGTGTCTCATTATTCTCTATAAAAAAAGTATATATAATAAAGTTTACAAAAGTCAATAAATTATTAATGTAAAAAGTAATTAAATATAATTTAATACATATAAACTAATAATTTTTATTAAAGAATAATAATGCTGCATCTACTTGCTTATTCGCATTGGAAAATATAATTTCATTTAAAAAAATAAAGTTGATCTTTATATGCGTCATTTACGCGTCCATCTATGGTATGAAAATAATAATTTACATCATGTTACGTGTCCTTCAATTTTCATCTGAAATATTTTTTAATAATTCAAAAAAACAAGCAAGATATTCCAGGTGATAAAATTACGTGAAATATGCAGAATATGACACGTCTCATGCAAACGTCACGTAAATCTAATCGCTTAATTAACTCTAATTATCTAACTTGTTTAACCTAGATATATTCAGCGAAACTGAAATTTGAGGTTATGAAATGGATGAACAGCTATAATTAACATATTTTCTTATATCAACAATAATTCTTCGAATATTCGTTAATAATATTTGTCTTTTTTGTATCATCAACTTTCTTTTATTTTCAATTATCATTATTAGTATCCAAATTCACGTAATTTCTTTTACAATACTTTTTTCAAATATTTATTATACAATTCTCCTTTTTATTTTTAAAATGCTATGACATATAAACTCACGTAATATTTAAAAAAAGAGAGAAAAATATATACTTTAATATAAAGCAGTATATCTATGTATAAAAAAAAATTAGAAGCTAAATAATTTTTTAATTTACGTTGCAAAAAGTCGCAGCGTAGTCTTTCGTTTTGTCAAATTCCATTACGGGTGAATTTTGCGGTATATAATATGGTATATAGAGGTAGATGCTATTTTCTCGAACACGCGCCACCGTAAAAAGAGCCGGTGGAATGTACGGTTATGAAGAAAGTCGGGGCCAGGTTCTTCACACGATGAGACTGAAAGAAAATTAGTAGTATGCGTGCACACGCTTGCAAAGAAACCTTGGCTTATAAGGAATTGCGAAATTGGAGGGCGAGAAGATTGGTTTTGCTCATTTCTTACGGTTAACATCGCCCTCGTAGAATCCGACGAATTTAGAGAGGGAATGTAAACTGGCAAGAAATAAGTCATTCCGGAAACAGCATTCGTTACAAGATGAAGTTATAAGTTAAACACATTTGCATATTTGCAAAGACAATGGAATTTATTTATTCTATTTTAGATCCTTGATTTTGATCTATCATTGATCATTTTATTTCACAAATTTAAAACACTTATAATAATTTCTAATGAATTATTCTTATTTCTTGTATATATTTTTTTAAATATTATTTAAATATAAATTGTATATTTGAATGTATATAAGGAATACATGCAATAATTTTGGAACCATTTTAGTTGCTATCATGTTATATGATTACAAGTGAAGGAAGCAATAATTTAATAAAGATTGGAATTTAATTTTAATGTTTGCAACATCTTCAAGTAATTTTGATCTTTACTACTTGTACATTAATATTTTACATGATAAATTTCATTGATAATCATTGTTATATAAGATAAACAATCATAAGTGATAACAAAAATTAGATTTTAAAATAATTATTCCAAATCAATTATTTAATTTTAATATATACATTCCATGTATATCATATTAATCCCACGAGGGATACCTCTTTGGTGAAACCAACTTGCACGATGACTAAAACAATTAACAATATTTGTCTTTTGCATGCTGGTAGATAGGGGAGCGTACAGCGGGTAGATGTACAAACTGTCTACATTGTTCAAGAATTCAACACAAACAAAATTATACTGGAAACTTTGTCATCTCGTATCAGTTGGTCATTAAATTTTTAACAATATTTTACGGTGAAACGTTTTGTTTAAAAAGTGGTTTATTAATTAATTAAGTAATTTAGACTATTGCAGAGAAAATATGTAAAGCGAAAAAGTACATGGAATCTGATGGGTTGCAATTAATGTCATATATGTTCTCTGGTGGCATTCATCGTTCTCTATTGTAAGGAGAAAAAATAGGCCGATCGGATTGCTGGTCCGAGATTCGAAGCCAGATCTTTCATTTACCGAATGCTGCTATCAATTGAGCAATCCAGGCCACCGATAGATCTTTCCTTGAGCCTAATATTCGAACAGTGGCTGCTGTCGTCGATAGATAAAGAAGAAGGGTAGTAGATAGTTAATAATATTTTTCACTCGAGCTTAATTAGAAAAAGAATTGTCATTTTGACAAGTCAATTATTTTAATCAATTTGATATTGTGATTTCAAACGAGTAGAATATTTCAAATCTTATATATCATAAAAGAAGAAGAAATTGTGAATTTGATATTATTGGATTATGATTAAGAGTTTCAGTTAAATTATGTTTATTGCTTTATTGTATATGATGAAAATGATCTTGCTTTTATTTAATTCTTCAAATCAAATTTCTTCAAATTGTATCATAATTAACTCGTAATATTAGTATCCTTTACAAAAAGTTATGGCTTACGAGCAACTACCTTAGTATTAACTGTCAAAGGGTAAAGTTTAAGTTAATTGCAACAGAAAGCGGATCCCAGGAGTGTATGATGAAGTACAAGATCCTCTTTGAATTGTGCACTCTGGAGGATCGTGTAGGTTCTACTTTTTAAAGAGTTTTAAAGTACTGGCACATCAGCTTTTGCTGAGAATGAATATGTTCTTCAATATTATGTAAGAGAAAGATAGATATTAATTCTATTTTTTTTATAAATATTATATTTTTGTTTCGTTCGATAAACTTTTTTTATTGATCTTATTGATATTTATATATTTTCATTTATTCATTATCTTTCTTTCACGTTGTTTGAATTATAATTGGTATTTACTACTTTTGTAGCATCATTTTGAGTAAAAACTTTAATATGATATAGGAGCATAGTTTTTGTACAAAGTATTTAAGAATATCTAAGAGTATTAAAAAATACGAAATTCTTTAAATATTATTAAAATTGTAAATGATCTTAAATATTAATTTAAATATTACAAATAACTTAAATTCTAATGTTAAATTTGTCTATTTATTTTATTATATGAGATTTATATTATTTATCTTATGCATTGTGACATTAAAAAGTAGAGAACTGTGTATATCACTTAAACGCTTATAAAACGCAGTGCGATGTTTACTTTTAAGCAAAATTATGATTAACCACGGGAAAATAACTTTTAATGATGAAACTTCTCTGGTTTCAACAAATTATTACTTTCGGTTATATACTTTTTAGAATTTTTCAGATTATTAATAATGAGATTTGCAGAATATAAATTACAAGCAATTTGAAATCTTGAAATCAGTGACGAAAACATTTTGACAAAAATAATTAAGTGATCCAAAAATAATATTTTTCTTTTTTTAGAAAATTCTTTATAAAAGTCATAAAGTTATCTCGTCAAAGGCAAACTCGAATAAAATGAAACTATGCTTTCCCTGTATTTATACTTTACATTTGCAACTTTTAATTTCTTACACAGATAACCAAGAAAGAAATTATTCTTCTTTAGATTATTAAAAAATTTAATAATATATAAAAAAAATATTCTTTATTAAATTTTCGTTTATTATAATCAGAAATAAATTTATTCGAACGAAAGAATTCATTAAAGAATTCAGTTTATTCAAAAATTCTTTTCATTTTTTCAAAATATTATCAACTTATTATACATATATATATAATTTAAAGAAATTATATATAACCAAGAATATCATTTTCAAAGAATGAACGTAGTTGATTCTAGGTCAGTACACAATATTTATGGGTTGGTAAACGTTGCACGTGAACGATTGAGTAGAACCGCGTCAAATGACAGCTATCACAGGGCTAATAGCGCTCTTATCGTCTTGCCCGCGTATAAAATGACGAAATGACGCATTTCTGCTGCAACGATAAACGGGCATTTTTAAAGAATCGTAAAACAACATGAAGACGAAGGAATTTCGAGCAACCCTGCCGGGTCAAGAAGCTAAAAAGAAGATCGCTATAACGTTGTCTTATATCGACACGTTATGAGAAGCCATTCGTGTATATATTTGTCGAGAATGAGAGACGCCATGAGACGTTCTTCCAACTTGTCATCAAACATCGTCAATGGATGAGCATCCACAATTTTCATTTTATTCTATTCTATTTACTTTTTATTTTATTTTTCTTTTGCACGAGATATTTGTTATTCTCACAGAAATAAACTTTTGTCTGTAATTAATTGTCTTTAATTTTTCTTTAATTAATAATTTTGATAAGAATATATGTTAAATTTATTGGAGTAAGTTTAATTAGAACACAGTTTTATTTACATAGTTTTATTTAAATAGAATAATTATAAACTTTTTTTAAAGATTTAGTTATATTCAATTGAAATTATTATTCAATAATTAATTAATTCTTTTATTTTATCTTTATACAAAATTATATATTAAAATTTTATATAAAAATTATTAAATTTATTCTTTTTGTCACATTTCTCTCTATCTGTCTCTGTCTCTGTCTCTCTCTGTCTCTCTTTCTCTCTTACGTTTCACGAAGCGTTCATAATAATAATGTCCTTTTTATATTATGATTCAATAAATTATATAACCCAATTAATTTTAAATTGAAACACGAAATTGATTTTACTTTATCGATTCATAATTTGTATTTTCTTCAAAGGTGAATCATTTATCTTAAATATTCTTTTATCTCATTCTAAATTCTAAAGTTTTAAATTCTATTTATTTGTATAATACACACGATACAAGAGAACAAATAGAAAGAAATCTTTCTATATTTTAATGGAAAATATTTATCTTTCCAAAAACCATTTGTTCCGGAACCACGAGACTTTTACTTATTGATCCAGAGTATACTTCCTCTCGTTCAATATTCGACATGCTATGTCACTAGTAAGTCGAAGTAATAGTTTCTATTATCGTTCATTGAGGTCTATTTCCTCCCATCTTCATTTTATTATAATGATACATGCTTTCCTCGATACTGCACATTCTATAAATTGGCTGTCTTATTCCACGAAGATTTATTTCCACCATATTATTCGTAACGTGTAACATTGTCGAATTCCGATAACAATTTGCAATTTTTTTCCAAGAATTCTCGTTAAATAGATTACATATTTGCTAATATTTCTTGCGATTTAATTAATTAAAAGATAAATAATAATAGATATTATCTTTCAAAATAATATTTGATAAGTATTTATCTATATATAAAACATTAATAAAAATAATATATCTCGATACTACAATTATTAATACAATTAATTTAACGCAGCCAAATAATACATGACAATATATTCAAAGAACGAAATACGAAATAAATCCAATGAAAATCTTTCTTTTGATAATAAATTTATCGTTATCAGATATAAGCTGCACGGTTGAGAATAAAATTCGCGCATTTATTAACTGCACGACACGAATCTTTCTTAACGCGAGGCTGTCGCTCGCGATATATTACACGAAGTCGGTAGTGTGCCGTTCGTACAATTTAATTGGCTCAAAAACTAAGGTAACTTTTACCAATCAAATGCACACCCTGCGGGAAGAAAGATCGGGGTCGCAGCTGCACGAGAGGCGACTGGAGGAAGGGGTGGAAACTTTATTGGATCGTAAGTTGCCACCTGAAGGTACGAGGGCGACCGATGTCCGTGCACTCAACACTTTCCAGGTCGAATCGAGTATTTTCTTTACTTGCTTGCTCGCAGGTGAAAAGCTCTTTTTTGTTTTCTCTAGATTTGTTTTCGCATTTATACGGGGTAGAAACGGTTCTGAGAAGTCGCGAAGAAGATACCCGCGCTTGGTTTTTATAATAAGGTAAAAGGGAAGATTCTCTTTCGTTCCAGGAATTGAAGAAATTATGAGACGTTAGGGTCGAAGGTTGTCTTAATAATGGAAACACGTGGCTTCCGCTTCAAATTCGGGAGAAAAGGGATGAAATTATTTGATTAACTTGGTTATGAAGAAATTTTATTTAGAAAAGGAAATGAATGTGTAAAAGAAAAAAAAAATATATCTGAGCTTTCTTGCATAAATGAAATAATATATTTTTAAAGAGTAGAGTTTTAAGTCAAAAGATTATTATATTTAAATCGTCTGATTATGAAAGAGGGTTAAAATTTTTTCAATATTCTTTCCTTTTGAAGTTTTGAAAGAGGAATTGAATTACTTTTTATTAAAAAATATTATATTACAAGAAAAGATAAAATAATGTATCGTAATAGAGTGTACAAAACACATACAACACAAGCAATTTCATTCCTAATTTCAAGTGAATCGAACCAGATCGAGGAAATTCATTTCCATGTTGTATCGACGACTCAGCGAACTATACTCGTTTTCCAATGAATCGTATTGTTCTTACGAGCTGGTGAAATGGGCTAGATACTTGGTACCTTGGAAAGATCGAGAACAAGTAATAGAAAATAATATTACCCTGACTTCGAGTCTCTATCGATTCTTCTATCGGTTTGCCGACTTCAAAATTTCAAAGAATTTTCTTTCTTCGTTTAATTTTGTATGTTTAAATATTTATTAAAAATTATCATGAAAATAATTAATTTTTCTAATTTCTCATTCAACGTGAGAATTTAAAATGAAATTGTAAATTTAATTAAATTCGTTGAAACGTGATGAAATAAATATTTATTTAAAGTAACTTAACTTTAGTTAAAATTCTCTAAGTAGTTAAAATTCTCTTCTTTTTCTACAAAATTCTTTCTCTTTTCTTTCATATAGATCGGCTATATTTCAATTCTTTACCTGGTTACTACAAAGTTCGATCGAAGTTCGTTCCTAACGCTTCGTAATTCTCTCGAAAACCTATTCTAATTGAATTTCAAAGAGAACCTAAACTCGTTTATTCTTTTAGAACTTACATTCTACCAATAGAAACCTTTAAATACATGCATACACGTGCATATACAGAAAGTCAAAGCGAGCAATTATATCAGGTGAAAAGCAATAAATTCCATTTTCTGATTTTCCTTATTTTCGATATTCTGCTGTTTAATTATTTCGTAAATAGTTCGTAACATTGTTCGTCCATTTCTACGAGTTTTTGTATAAAATATCTATATCTCTTGCACAAATC
>NW_006263316.1:41096-42382 GCF_000469605.1 Apis dorsata | reverse complement strand
CAAGCTTTAACATTCAATAGGATTTCATTTCTTGTAAAAAAAAAAAAAAAAATAACATAAAAATCAAATTCTATAATAAATATAATTTTCTGGAAAATTAATATCATCAATTATTAATTTATATAAATAAATTTTTCAAATATATTTATCAATTTGAAGAAATTCTTATCGATTTTTAATATGACAGATTGTAGAATTATTTGTTAATTATTATATAATGTATAACCAATACTTACTAACAATATTTACCGGTAGGTCCTCTAACGGCCATTAAAGGAAACATATTCTTTCATTTTCTTTCCTTGTCTTTCTTTTCTTCAACTTCAAGCCTCCCATTTACAGAAAATTAATTATTTAAAATATAGAGAATACAACGGAAAAAATATATATTTCTCAATTTTAATCAATATAAAATTAGAGATATCGTAAGATATCTAATATTCAATTATTTAAATGAATACGTAAAAGATATTAAATTAGAAACAGATATTATTAATTAAATCTATGTTACTAGGTACACGTAATCAAATATGTGATATGTGCAGTATCATATTAATGAGATGGTGAAAATGACACGTATCGTGTGCATGGGATTTAACGATACGCAACTGCTCAAGCATGATAATGATCCGATTCGGTTTCGTCCAATTACGTGAGCCTACAAGCATACGTTTAGTAGCTAGAAACTAGTAATTGTCGTATCATGAAACGCTCGCTTAACTCACTTTACTCCATATTAGTTATATACATGTACGTGATAACATAACATATCTATTATTTTAAATATTTTATGGCATCTTGACAAAATACAATTTTCCCTATGATCTGTACAACTCTCGCCGAAACGATCAGGAAGGTATAACGAAAAGAATTATTCTCCAATTTTCTTTTTATCGATCAAACTTTTGAAATCACGACTAGAATCGAATCTCCACTAGGCATTCGTCGAGAAAAATAACGATAAAAAGAAAAAAAAGAAAGGGAATCGTGAACGTCGAAATGAATTCTTGTGATTTATGACACAGCCACGTGCTAGGAAAGGATTATATCATTCCGACGTTACTTTCGTTTTCCATGGTAAATAGATGAGTGTATCTAAAGTGATAACGCAAAGGGATTTTCCTCTCAGGTGAACCGTTCTTTATACTTCTCTTGCATAGTCTTGGCCGATGTATATATATATATACATATATATACATATACAAACAAGCGACCACTTTCCCGCGTGGCTTCGAATAATGAAATGCATCGTCCTTTTGAGAGTATAATCCAATGCAGATTAAAAT
>NW_006263316.1:37578-41026 GCF_000469605.1 Apis dorsata | reverse complement strand
TCTCTCTCTCTCTCTCTCTCTCTCTCTCTCTCTCTCTCTCTCTCTCTCTCTTTCTCTCTCTCCAGTGTTCCGCGGTTCCTTCGACGATACAAATTGCAGAGTGGCATAGTGGCATAGGAGAGAAAAGGGTGTCGAGGCTAATCCGACGAGGAGCTCGTCACGACTTTATGGGCGAGGTACTGACTGAGTGGAGAGGCATCCTTAGCAGGAAAAATCGAGGTCGACTAGAGGAATAGTTTTCTTCCTTCGTATCATCTCCTCGTCTCTCTTTCCCTCCCTCTTTTTTTCAAGCTTGCAAGGATGCAGCCAGTTACGTACGCCTCTTTGCGGTGTCATCGAATCCATGGCAAAAGTTTGTAGCCAGAAAGAGAGAGAAAGAGAGAGAGAGAGAGAGAGAGAGGGAGGAGAAATCGGGTAACGATCTAGGTCTTAACCACCTAGCCAAACTAACCCATCGACTCTTCTTTCCCTCCTCCTTTATACTCCCTTGTTGCCCATTTCTCTTCCTTCTCATCCACCCGTCTCGCTTCCACCATCCACCATCCAGCTCCATCTCCGTTCCATCCGTCCTTCCTTTCTCGCCAAGTCTCATTCATTAAGTCTCAAGAACGGTCTCGCAATCTCTATAGGGTCGTCGGTAGACGTGTACACGACGTGCCGTTTGTTCTCCACTGAAACTCGAGATGTCCTCCTCGAATAACACGCTGCGCGGCCGTCAACGCTCTCAGAAATACGCCCTGGCTCGATATATACGCGTATACGCTCTTGCCCGCTTGACGAAACATCCTCTCCACATCGCTACGAGAACGACATAATAAAATCGTGGGATGGAAGATAATGAAAGCTTATGCCAGCCGTGACCTGGGATACTATAGGGCTCTATAGGGATGATAAAAGTTCTTCTACCGTCCCATATATTGTCGAGAAATGTAACATTAATAAGAAAATTAATAGAAGGAGCATATTGTTGTTGAATGAAAAATTATTAATTACTTAATGTCTCGAGTGATATTCAATTTGTCAATTCCATTTACTTATTCATGAGTTTAGACGTTTGTGTTCTATAAAATGACAAGTCAAAACAGAAGTTTAGATCCTATTAGATCTTACGTTGTCTATTGTTTATAGTTGCTTATCAATATTTACGAATGTTATCTATGTGAATGATTGTATTGAACAGCAGTTATGTAAATAGCTTTATCTCCAATAATATTATGATTTAGTATAATACACTTTAAGTCTCTGCTAGTTTGATTGATTATAGATTTGATCTCAGCATTGCTTATGAGAAATTGTCATTTGATTAGCATTACTTTAGATTGGCCTACAACATTGACTACTCGATTGCTCGTCATTCTCATTCCGCCATACTGGAACTGATCTAATTTTAAGTCCCCATTAGCTTTGTCCTAGGCATTATTCGCATGTAACATGCATTGTTGCACTCCCACCGAGACCTAAAGTCTCGAAAGATCTAATATCTTCCTAATCCTCAGCTGTTCACCGCTCTGCTTATATGAACTGCTATCATTGGTTTAAAGTCTCAAGCCTCTACTCCACTACTTTCGCTTCCTCCACAGCTTTGCTCTCGGCATCATCGCTCTTACCACGCAGCGTATAAAGTCTCCATTCTGTGTGCAGTTATAGCTTCGCTATAGCATTATCTCCGGTTAACACGTAGAGCCTAAAGTCTCAAGGGATCTCTTCTTGCTCCGTTAATTTTCCTATCTATAACTTCGCCGCTCATAGGCAATTACAATGCCTCAAAATGATTGTAGACCGAACAATATATCGCTGCTATAAATTTTAAGAGATAAGAAACGATTGAAAAATCTATTAGCAGTTCATTATTAGAAGTAAAGTCGTCACGCTTGCCTTTAAGACGCTTGATCCTTTGACCGAAAAGGATCTTCGATTTTGTCACGATCGATTCCACCGGACAATGTTCGACAATCCTGTGTATCCGGCACGCGTGCACGCGTACACACGTTCCAACATCGAATTTCAACGTGGCTAGGCACGGACAATGTAATCACGTTGTTTGCTTGCCTGTCCTGTCATTCGGACACAGAAGGTGGGCGTACTCGCGGCTCCAATCAGGGTTTGGCCTCCCTTTGATTCCGTTCTTCAATTTGTCACTGATGAGGTTTCTTCGAATTTTGGTCTGACCAGGGTCAAACGCCACGTGACGAACAAACGTCGAATCGTATCGATTTGCATACCGAGGTTTCGATGGATGAATAGTATAGTGGATAATTGTGAAGCTCGGAGAGTTGGAAAATGAAGGGTTGCGGAGATAAACACCATCATTGAGTTGTTATCGAAATCGTATTTTTTCCTTCGCTTTTCTCTTTTTTTTTTCTCGAAACGAATCATCTGATAATAGACAGATTGTCAATAAGTATTCAATATTAGAATTACTGACGTGTAATTTGTCTTTTGAATATGTTGCGAGTAAAAGATTAGAAGTAATACGATATATGATGGAGATAAGTACAGTAATTTTAGTAATTACAAAAAATAATTATAAAAACTTTCTTTTCTTTAATACTTCCATTCTTAATTGGATCTTAATTATGATATCCATTCTATGACCATTTTCAAATATATATAATTAGATATTGAAAAAAATTATATATATTCTGTGAATATATAATAACAAAGAAGATGAGATAACAAAGAATTCCTGGTTAAATTGAAATATGGATTAAATTAAAATTAATGGCACTCTTTTCCACTCTTATTCCATCATATGCCAAATAATTATGAAGATCAGATCTTATACTGATTCATCATCGATCGATGGGGGTTCGAAAAATGAGTCACGCATAGGAATTTAATAAATAATTCCGGGACATCACATAATGTTTCAGTATTTAATGATAAATGTTGACAATCAACATCGAATATTTACGTACATCTCGTATAAGGTAGAATATCACGCAGCAACTGTTGTTTTGCAAATCTCCGCAAACCGCTGGACGTTCCAAACAACATAGATATCCCGTGAAAATTATTACCACCATCCGTGAATGTAGGACGGAAATTAGATACCCGGTGTACATTCAGTGGTCATCTACATAGTTCGTAATGCAGATGTCGTGTAGATCAGGCAAGATTGAAAGTCTGCGGTGTTCTTTGACGAAACACAAATTTGATTTATCTGCTCTGATATAGGCAAATTTTGATTTTGAAAGAAAAAGTGATAATAGCGAATCAAAAGTGAGAAAGAATTTAATTTTATGAGATAAAGAAATTTAATTTTGTATGAGATAAAGAAAATTCTATGATGAGTATATTTTATGAATATAACATAATAAATAATAAAATTTGGATACGTTTGTCTATGAAACGTAGAAAGATGTAATAAATTAATAAGAGAATATTAATATTAAGATTAATTGAAAATTAAGATTAATTGAAAATTAAAATTAATGAAAAGAAAATG
>NW_006263316.1:28304-37500 GCF_000469605.1 Apis dorsata | reverse complement strand
ATTTAATAAAGGAAATATATAATTATATAATAATATAATTTTACATAATAAATATAAGATTAAAAATTTAGTTTATACTTTATTATTATATATTAACAGTAAGAAAAATGAAAGAAACGAAGTAACTTCTACTTCAATTACTTATAATTTTATATTTCTTTAACATAATAATTGTTTCCAACTGTATGTTAAAATTTCATATTTTCATTGAAGTATTCATCAAGTACAACTTTCTGCTTTGAAAGTAAAATTATCAATGAATACTTAATTAAAAATTAACTTTCTAAGAATTTGTAAAACACTTCTTTAAATACCAAAGTTATAAAGAAGTTTAAGAATTTAATTTTCTTATACATTGCTTTTTTAAAACTTTTTTCATTTATTAACTAGAACATTGCTTTGAAAACTTGTTTACTTTTTATTATAAACATTGCATTATCTTTATCTTTCACTCTCTTATAACCTTATTCAGAAAATAAATTATTCAAAAAATTAAATTATATAATATTTTATGAAATATTAATCGATTCATAAATTCTAATATCAAGTGATTGATATTAAATCAAATTAATGAAATATTCGTTTTTTTATTTCGATTAGATTATATACTGAAAGTATATTAACTTCTAATTTTATTAGTCTATACGATACACTATTATTCCGGATAACATTCGAACGTTGATCAATAATTTATATTCGACAAAATATTTTTAAATTTAAATAAGATTAAAGAAAAGAATAAATATCTAAATGCAAAAACTACAAATTAATGGTAGATAATATATTCTTTATGATTTTTTGGCGTTAAAAAAATTATTTCAACGAGTGAAAAACTTTATTCTTTTAGAAAATATCTGGTGAAATAAATTTGCGGTTCAACTAAAAATTCCATGCAGAAAAATTGTAGCTACAAAAATCAATATACCACCCCCCTTCCCCTTTCACATTGAATTTCACATTAAAATTGAAGAATCTTATTTTCCTTCCAAAATTAACGCCTACTAACAATAAGATTAACCATCAGGGATCAACGAAGCAGCCTAAAAATTAAACTCGTTACCCGGAGCAACCCTTCCAATCCGAATTCATCCAACCCAGATGGCCTAACCAGATCAATCTTCTCTAATCCACTTACCTCATCTGACCTGCGATCAAAGAATTCTCCGACGCCAGTCTGGCCCAAGTAAAATCACTCGAACAAGTCTCGTTAAAAAATCCGCAAGAGGATCCTCCCTTCTTCAATAATCCACCCCATCCCCACCATCCATGTTCCATCCCTCTGACGAGAGGCGAGGGGACGAATTCCAGGAAAAACTGCACAGGATTCGTCTGCAGGGCGATCTGCGAGATCGAGCCCTTTCCAGCTTCACGGTTTTCCCCACGTTGATTAAGCTCCGTGACCGTGTGTGTATGTGTGTGTATGTGTGTGTTGGATCGATGGGATCGCGATCGGCTGATCTCGTATTCAACGCTCGTGATCCTCCTCGCGCCCTCCTGCACAACCCCCGTGCGACACGGCCCTGGACAGCACCCCCTCTTCTGCGGTGATGGGTCCGGCTCGTTGCGGGGAGGGTAGCTATTACAATTTACACGCGGTTATATCGTAGCTAAACGAAGCACCGGCCCTGCTAATTGTGGTTAAGTTTAATTCGCGCCGACGTGCAGGCTTTGGTCGAAGCTAAACACACGCTCGAGAGAGGGATGGAGATGGGCCGGTGAATGGAGGGGAGGGAGAGGGGAGAGAGAAAGGGTTTCGTTTGACGTGTGCTTGCACGCCACGTATCGGCATCGTTGTTGCCATCCATGCATCCTCCGCGTGTAAGCCGGCCGCGAGACGATATGGGTGTATATATTTGCCCGTTTATCGATACCGCGAGGTTATTGGCCAATAATGCGGAGGAACCGGCGTGCAACCCTCCACCACGAGCAATCAACGACCGGGCTGATTCCGCTTGCACGAGCCTTTGCAGGCGAATGCTGTTGTGAGAGGCATCTATCGGCAGAAATGCCATTGGAATAGCGTGGAATCAGCGGTTCTTAAGTTTTTATTTGTCATTGATCTCTCTTTCTTTCTTCTTTTTTTTTTTTTTTTTAATTGGTTTTCGTCATTAAGAACGGAGATTTAACTCGTGATATATAAGTATATGGAATCGATGATTTCAATTTCGAAAGAGAAAAAAATTGAAGAAACTTAAGAATCGTGAAACGAGTGTTAGTCAATGAGTGTTGATAAAGTGTTCGATTTGTATTTTTATTGTATATTTGAAACGTTGCTTGTTCATCGAGTTTCAAATTCGAGGAACAAATATCAATCGTGATTTCTCTCAATTGTTCTTGTATGAGGGAAGAACCGATGAAAGAAAGAAAGAAAGAAAAAAAAGAAAGAAAAGGGGGATGAAAAATAAGAATGAGAAGATCGATAAATAGCCACTTACTACTATTGGCGATAGACAAGTACGATCACTCAGCGTCAAATTACCACTAGCGGCACATGATGGAATGGACGGACATGGATGCAGATGGATCCTATTGTTTCCGCGGCAAGATCCTCCACCAAAGCGGAAGATACGCATCCGAACTTTTCCCTTGTCTCGCGCATCGCTCGTTTCTCTCTGGCTGTGTATTTCTGAAAGTCTGCTGAATTATCTGTTCTCTTTTTTTTCCCCTCCTCTTTGTTGATTTTTTTTCGTGATTTTTACGTGTTTCTTTTCCTCTTTCATCGCTTTCTTTTCATGGCTCGCCGTTATTAGCTGATTCAAAAAATTCACTCGTTGATCAATTCAGTATTGGATAAAAATCATCATACAATAACAAAGGAATATTTTTAATTTTGCAATAAATGGAATTCTGATCTAGAAAATATATAATTTTGTTTTAAGTTAATCTTACTGTAATATCGAATATCGGAATAAAATAAATCATTTAGCCATGCATCAATAAAATTTCAATTATCAAATTATGAATTAAGCTACGAATATTTCAATTTTGTGGAAATTAGATTTCTGTCTAGATTTGATTTATTGTGATTTATCGTAAAAGATAGAATTTCGATTTCAATTGAGACAAACGTTATCGATTTTCACATAAATATCCTGCATTCGTGCATTACGTAATTCTGGAAACGCAAGGAGACAGAATACGTTCCCACTTTCGTTGAAAGGATCCACGAGCCAGAACCAATGGTAAATTGAAGCTGATACCGTACAATCAATTCAAATGGTTGATGAGTTTATCGGATAGCTTAGTTGTTGCCAGGCACCCTTACCCTCGCCGAAATTCTGGATCTACAAGGGGTTGAGTGTCATGCACTAATCCCTTATCCATCGGTTCAGGTGTATCGACCAATGGAATTGCTGCCTTGGCTAAGAAAGGGCTCGTAGATCCCTGTTACTCTTAATGGCATAACCCTGACACGGCACAAACGGATCGATGATGATTAATTCATCGATGACGAAGGAATTTTTCTTCAATTTCTCGATGGGGATAATATTATGGAAGAATAGTTATACATCTAGACTCGTGGTTGAGATGTAGCGCCATTGTGCCAAGTTTCACGAATGAACGATGGAATATAGATTGCTTTCATTATTGTATCCTGGAAAAGGAGTAAAATATGGATTAATTAAAGAAGAGAAGGAGAAAGATGAGAAATGTAAAAGATTATAACGTAAAAAGTGATGAAGCGGGTAGTGATCTTTAGATGGAGAAATTTTAATCAAAGTTAAAATTACATGGAAAAAAAAAATATTACATCGTTGATATTTTATCATATTTTTTTTTTTTTTTTTACATTTATAATTTTCAATCCGCTTTTCGAAGCTTCGACGGACAGAGGTTGATTTGAATTGCTCATTTCCCTGCTTCGAAATCATTTATTATATGTATTTTAAGATATTTTTGCACGTATTTTGAAAAATATGAAATATAATGATACTCTTTTTTCATATAATTTTTGCATTTTACTATTATCAGAAAGCGAGATCAAATTTAAATATTAATAAATTTTTGTACAACCATTATGAGCAAATTTTTTAGTCATTTTCGTTATTATAAAATAATAAAATATATCTAAAAAATAAAATATAATATTCGAGGATAAAATTTATACATTATACGTATAATTAAAATTTACATATGAACGATTACGAGAAAGAAGAGAAACATTTTCGTCCGACATGAAATCCAATAAACGTCAAAATTCAAGAAAAGTAAAACGGTACAACCATTATATTGGTAGTTCCAAGTAGAAACATATTTTACATTCGTGAAAGGAGTTCGAATTCATCGAAAATGAAACACATTTCTAAAAACGTCGATCGACCATCGGTTGTTACCGTGGCCGGTATCCGAAAGACAGCCATTGTCAAGTGGCGGAAAGCTCGAACGGCAAAATCGAATAATGGAAATTTTATTACTTCACCGTGCCATTCAGCGCGATTCTAACATCCCGAAGATAAATTTGAGGCAGAAATTTCACGATTTTTCCATGGAGCGAACTTAAAAGTCGCAATTCCTCCCCAAGTTTGCCGAACTCAGCTGAAAACGTGGCGAATTTACTGCGAGTCACGGATGACAGGCTAATACCAGTTTTTCGTCCCGGAAGAAACGTAATCCCGTCGATGAGCATCCCGTAGCTAAGAAACTGCGCAGCTGGTGTCTCGCGACTTTTCAAAATTCCTCCCGGATCTCGAGCTTCCCATGTTAATTTTATTACCCTCGAGCGGGCTAATCTGTTAATTCGTCTGCAGGGGGAACACAGAATCGATGGCACAGAAGAGAGAAAATTTTTCATTGGTCGCCTTCGACTATAATTACACGTTTCAGCGAGCAAGAAAAAAGTACGAAAAAAGAATAAGTTTAAAAAGCATCATACAAATATGATATCTTTTGCATTGAAATTAAAAAAGAAAGCAACTCGAATTCGAGATAAAGATTCAAAGCTTTTTTAGTAAAATGATGATCTAAACCTAATTTCACGTGATTTATATCATATCCAATGATAAATTTTAAAAAATCCTTAATCAAAAAATAATTTGATTTATCGTGAATATTTGAATTCAATATCTGCTAACTATAATATATTGTATAGTCGATATTTGTTAATTATATTGACAATATTCTCTACATTCACTTTTTTTATTTTCTCTCCTTGTTTTTCTTTCATTTCAGCGTATGTAGAAGATTAATTATTTTAAATGTACAATGGAGAATAATGGAGGAAATGAATATTTATAATTTATAAATAAATAATATAAAATCAGAGATATCTCAGCTTTAGATACAGTAGCGTATTTTATATTCGATTTCTATGGCATCAATGTTGAGACGAATAATTCTCTTAAATGATCGTCTTTAGCAATAATTACACGTTTAAAAGGGGGGAAAAAAGGGGGAGGAGGATGGTTTAATCGAGCGCACGTGAAACGCTTGTCGTTGAAGTCAATTAGTCAGAATTAGTTAGAAAATCCTAAGAGAGTTTTTATTTAAATTGCTTAAAATCTAAATTGCTTAAGCGGTGTCTCGCTAGTTTAATGCAGAAACGTGACTAGGTAGTCGCTAATTATCTTCTTTTCTAGTCTTCTTCGCGATAACACGCACATTGTGGATGAAAAATAGTGTTTAAATTCAGCATAAGTATCAAGCTCGGTTACCGAGATACAGAAGGAAAAAATAAAGCATAAAATATCCTAATTGCCTGTTTAATATCCTTGCTTGTCGCCATTTTTTTTCTTTTATTAGATTGATGCTTCTAGTGCAGTGTTTTCTTGGATAAATCTTTTTTCGAAAATATTATGGATATACGTATTTAATAAAAATAAAACGATTCTAATCATCTCACTTTTCTTCAACAAAATTATTATACAAATGTTTTACATTGCATTTCTAAACTCTTCTAAAAAATCTAAAATTCAATGTCTTTTAATATTCTTACAATTCTTTTAAAACAATTTAATAAAAAGTTAATTTAATAAAAAGTTAATTTAATAAAAAGTTGATAATCATGAAATTTTTTTTATAAATTTCCAACATTTGCACCAACATTTTTTCCAAACTTCTAAATAAATTTTGTTACAAATGATTCATTAGAAATTTATCTCTTCTGTCTGTCGTAAGTGTTTTCAAAAAAATCCAACAATTAATAATCGAAAATATTTAATTATATGGCATATGGCAATGATCTTAACACATCAATGTTGCATAGAGAATAATTAAGATCCTCGTTAGTTCCTGTTGTTCAAAATTACATTATACCAAAATTCTGGATGCGACTGTCGTTATATCATACTATACGCTAGTTTCCTCCACCGCATACAAATAAGATGGTGATGTTCATATCGGCATAATCATAGAGTTTCCATTACTTTCGTTACGATTTCCTTGCACACTTGCTGTTTCGAAACTTTGGTGCTTCAGCCGATCGTTACGCTCGTTAAAAACACCCCTGTCCCGATATGTTCGAATTTCTTTGCAAATGGACGTGCACGACATTCCAAGTATCGAACTTTTTCCCTTTTTTATGCACAAGAAACATTATGGTAAATTATATTATCGTGGATGGAATTTTAGAATGAAAGAGCAATAAAAATGGAACATATAATATTTTTTAAAAAAAATATATATATATATAGATTTCTATCTGTTTGTATAAAAGTACAAACTTTTCAATCAAACTTTTTAACGAAATCACAAATCGAATATAATTTCATTAATCGTTCATTTATTATTCAAAATTGATTTGTTAATGAAAGAATGCACTTAATTAAATATTTCAAACACACTATCCATTCTCTCTTTCTCTCTCTCCATGAAACTTAATCGCGATTGTTCTATTAATATTAAAATACCTCGAATACCTGCTTTCATCTGTTTTAACTATATAATTAATTAAATAACTCATTCAAATAAATAGGTAAACGACTAATATAATTTCACCGGCTTATCGAAAATTCGAAAACGATACAAATCGATAAATTTATATTAACAAATGCAATTAATAAACTTTTCACATGAAGATAGAAAATAGGAAATATTCAAATCGTTTTAAAGCTTGGTTTAAATATCCTCGTTCTCGGCTATTAAATAGTCCCACGTGTAACGATTTAATTGTCCCCATAATTTCCCGACATATAACCACGATCCCATAGTCGATCAAATTAACCACGTGATCGAATCTATCTAACGTTTCAACTTTTGGTTTCGGGTTTATGCGTTTTGGATCTCATTGAAACGTTACCATAGTGGTAATCAAACGTCAAATGGGCCGCTGTAATTTGCGCAGAAGCGCATTAATTGCTTCCATAAATCTAGACGTTAATGCACGGCAGGGCGACTAATTGCGCGAAAGACCATGCCAGTGTTTGAGAGATCGTGCTGCGGAACATTGCTGTCGAGCAATCTCAAGGAATCTAATGTCCGTTTTCGTATTCCCGTGGGTCGAAACTGCACGCCTACACACACCTACACGTGTTCTTTATGCAATTTGTAACTCATTGAAACTGTTATTCGAAAATTATGCACGTTGTCTAAGAAGCTGAATTTCAGAGAAGCGCGTCAAAATATTAAATATATATCTCTTTCTATTTTACATCGTATCGATGTTTGAAAAATAAAAGAAGAGAAATGATTCAATGATATTTTTTATTGCAAATGGGAAAGGAAATAAATTAACAATTTTATTTGGATAATTATGGATGTTTTTTTTAAAGAAGAATTCTAATTTTGTTATATATGTATGTGCATTTAAAAATCGAATTAATTAAATAATTGTCAACGATGAAAAATCTAAGAATCTATGATAACAACGTATGCTAAATTACGCATCAAATACATCTCATATTCGAATCACGTACCGTCTTGTACGTGAAATTCTCCGTGTGTATTTCTGGAAACAGCGTATAACAGTCGAATATTATGCTTGATCTGTTCTACTTGCCATTCGCACGTGACACGTAAGAAGCTTAATCATGCGAATTGTAAATGAAGAAAGTTATACACGTGTATTACACGTGGAACGTTATGTTATTTGCACGATATTAACACATTGTGCACACCTTAACGTGATACATATCCTCGCATTTAGTAAGCCAAACATTGTCTGAAATTACGGGATTCTGCCCATGTCAACTTGAGGCCAAATAATAGAGACAATTTAAACTCGAAACGGAATAAAAATGTAAATTAATCTTAAGAATCTATAATAGAAAATATAGAAATGGAATATAATTGCTTTTTAAAACAATATTTAATCGTTTAATTTACAAATACTTTAATGAATGCACAAATATCTTTCTCATTATTTTATAATTTCCTATATAAAAAATTGAATTAGCAATTATTGTAATATCGATTAATATGATCATGTAAATTATAGCATTATAACAAGAAATAATACTATTAGTTCATAGTATCTGTCACAAATGAATACTTGAACGAAAACTGCATACTTCTAGATCAATACGATTCTCTTTAATATATTATATCGTGGAATTAATATCAAAGATTTTTTAAACTGAAAAAAAAGAACGAGTTGCAATTTATTCGCATAAACTTATTAATAAAATCAAAAGATAAATGATATAAAAACAAAATTACTTCGGAACGTAAACAAATCTATAATCCACAATTCACATGATTCTCCTAAATTCCCAGAGAAAAATATATTTTCTCCAATCAGAACTGTTCTTCCACATTCCTCGGCTATTTTCAAACATCATACACAACCACAATTTCCTTCCACTTCATCATCCTTCAAAATAATTCTACCACCTAAGTGTGCTTAACGTAGCAAACACCGCCAACTTATATCCCCATCATGGCGTATATTCGTAACTCCAATCCCCCTCCCCCTCAAGGAGTCGCCCCCTCCTCGTTTCTCGTTCATTTCGCCTTTCGCGCGGCTCTGTAAAACAACAACTAAAAAAAAAAAAAAAAACGCGGAAACAATGAAGAGGGAGCAAAGAAACAGCGTCTTTATCGCGGAGTATCTACTGCAAACAGACGACGTCTTATTACGAGAAGGTCGAGGAGCTTTGAAGTCGGGCCGGTGACTGGAACGAGGGTAGAAAATACAAGAGAAACACCGAATAAAGGGAAGAAAGGGGGCGGTGGTGGTGTGGGGTGGTTAAAGGTGGAAGAGAGGAAGCGTCCACCGCGCTCCAAGTTTTCGAACGTGGCGAGGATGGAGGGAGAAAATGGA
>NW_006263316.1:8327-28102 GCF_000469605.1 Apis dorsata | reverse complement strand
GAAGAAGAAGAAGAAGAAGAAGAAGAAGAAGAAGAAGAAGAAGGAGGCAAGGGAGTTTGTTCCCTTTGCAGCATAAAGCGTCACGATGAAACACATCCACGGTGGGGGTGGAGGCGAGATAGAATGTCGCTTAAGCGTCGTCGTGGCCAATGGCCCGGAATGCCTCTTCCGGTATCGGGCCAAACGGCGCGTTACACGGTGATGCCGAGTTATACGAGTTATTCGTAATTTTTCGTTTTCCCTCCAGCTCGAGGGAAATCACGCTTTGTTTGACCGGATAACGTGTTTCTTCCTTTTTATCGTCGATTGAATAACTGAGCCGCCATTATCGGGCTTCTTTTCTGTTTCCTTCTTCAACTTCGATGGACTTGTCGTCGGTTCCGTTTTGATTAATCATTGATTTGCCGCGAGATGAGGCTCGATCGTGGATTTTTGGAATTGGAGGAATTGGATTATTGAGGCTTTGGTGAGGGTGGGATGTTGATTAGATATTTGATGGAGATATATGTATATCAGTATTAAGATACGTAGGATATTATGAACTTGAGAATTATTGTGAGATTTGAAATTGAATATTAAAAATCACTCTTTAGTGATTGATATTACGTATGATAAAATTTAATGTTTCTTTCATCTAATGTGAAGGTTTTGAGAATTTAATTTTGGAATTTTAGAGATATAAAAATTACTTTATTGTAAGATAAAATTTAAAACAAGATATATATTTCAGTAAAATAACTTTCTAATTTCCCTTTGTTATTTTCTTTTGCATGATTCTATTAATTCCAGTAACTTTATTAAATTTACGTAGATATTAAATTTCCCTCCATTAACTAATTATAAATTTCAGTGTATAATTATACTCTGTAAAATTTAAAATATCCTATGAAATTTCTTCTAAACAGAATTTCAGAAAACAAAAATAATATTTTAAAAGTTTAAAAACAATCAATTCATTGCTTTCCAGTTTCATTCTTTCATTCTCCGATTGATCAACAAAAAGTATAACATTATTCTCGATTATTAAATTACAAAATAAACAATGATGCAATTAAATAATTTTGCTCAAACGTGGCAAGGACGTTTCTTTGAATTTGGAATTTTTCGCTGTGGAAGAGCCATCAGGTTTGAAAATCTCAATATATACATTCTACAGAGACTCGACCTATATTCACCGGGATACTACTCGTGCCTGGACAATTCTGGAACGCGCGTACAGATGCACACGTTTGAAATATCGGCGATTAAACTTTACCGAGCCGATTGCTTCGAACGGCGTGCAATTTTGCTGCAAGACATCAACTGAAATTGCCAAATTTACTGCGACCAAATCGTCTTCCAATTATTACAGTATCGTTTAAATATCGATTCATGAGCCGTTCAGTTTCAAGAAGAATTAATTTACACACTCTATAATTTTATTCTTGTATTTCTACTTTTATTTTTTTCTTTCATAGAAATTCAAAAGAATTTTATCTTGAAAGGTTGAAACATGTCAAGGATTAAACTTTATTCCATAAGAGATCGAACAAAATTTTACAATTTTTATATTTAGAAATGAATTGAAAAAAATAATTTTGATTTAATTTTCAAGAATTTTTAGGTCATATAGAAATATCATAAAACAACTAGGACAAACAAATCGATTGATATCCGTAGCCTTTAATATTGGCTCTTGTTCAAATGTTATTGAATTTCCAACAATAAATAGCAATAAAAGATACGAGAAATTCGAAAATCAAATTATATAGAAATTGTTCAAATATTATTGCCACGATGAAAATTTACGCAAATACTTGAAATTATAATAAGCTTCTGAATTAATTAAAAAAAGAAAGATATGAAATGATTGTGAAATATATAAAGAGAGAGAAAGAGAGAAAGAGAGAGAGAGACTTAAAAATTAAAAGATAATCGTAAAATATTAATAAAATAAGTTATAGCAAATATATTTTGCTATAACTTACACAATGAAATCACATTTTTATCACTTATAAATCACTTTCTTGCTACTGTTTTAATGTGAAGGAAAATACATGATAATAAAATACAATAGAATGTATATTATTGTTCTTTTAAATCTTCCAACGCTTTTCGAAACGCTGTTGTTTAATTTATTTCCACGATTCTGTTTCTTGTTCCAAACAATTTATAGTTCCTTGCATCAATTCCTTTTTGTTTTAAGGCTTCCGCTAGTTCCTTGCCGTGTAAACTCTCCGCGCGATAATGGCCCATAGATTTTCGAGCGAAATTCGGGTCAGGGCTTCTTGTTGGCCACTCCAAGCCTCGAATTCCATAGTCGATAAACCGCTTCCTTCGTCGAGCATTGTCGAATGCACATTGTCCCTGTGAAAAATTATCTCCTTTTGGTCTAGCCAATAAGTACAGACAATTGTATTTCGGTCTATCCATCTTGGCCATCATGCGTTTCCGGTGTTCGTTTGTTTCACGCTCAAGTAACTCAGACATCTCAAAAATGTTCAGTAATTTCCTGTAAATCTCTTTCAAAAGAAAACTGTCTTTCATATTTCTTATATCATCTAGCACAAAAGATTATTTTGTATCTTGAGCTATTGACATATATTTATTATCGACTGAAAATATAATTATATATAATTATATAGCAATAATAACAGATAATATTGTTAAAAATTAATAATATTTTTATTACAAAATCAATTACCTAGGAACTAAAAAATGATTTAAAATTGAAAATATTGTTTTATATCAAGTGATTTAGGATGTTCATTGAATCCTAAGGTATTTAGTTTAAATTTAATCTACCAGATGTCGTCATTGATTTAAGAGATACATCTTTTCATACATATCCTCCAACTGAATACATTCTGAATCTTTTTAACAAAAAGCAACGATTATAAATTATACCAAGTCTTTTGTAGTTACACTTGTAAATTTCTTATAATAATAATAATAAAATCAAACATTTTTTACTTATTTCTACAATCTTTGTACAAAAAACTGATATCAAATTGAAAAGATTTTAAAATAATTCATCTCTCAGGCGATTTGACCAATATTCCTCATTCCTACAATTTTAAATAAAACCCTCTTTCCATCCTTTAAGATTATTTTACATATAAATTATCAAAAACTCACTCAAGACATATCACGTTATTCAAGATCTTCTCCATCGCTTTCCACGATGTAATATCGATTCTCAAAATCAAAGTGTATAGATTTCACGGGATTCATCGTTGCACAGATTCTTCACTGCCCCGGGCTATATTCCCAGGGGGCGGAATGAAAATTCTGGTGGATGTACAACGTGGTAGGCGAAGACGAGCCGCATCGATACGAAAATTAATCGAGCACCTGAGAATTGAAAGTAAACCCGGTCCGTTGGGAATGGATATCCTGGATATAAGCGATGGGTTACGTTTAATACGCGATAGCGGACGCAATGGCTGGCGCTGGGTTTATGACGATAATGGATGCGATCGTTTGTTCAGCGACGTGACGTGTCCGCGTTTTTCTTGTAATTTTATACGTTTAATAGCCGTCCACGCGTGACGGGCCCCAACGTTTCGAAAAAAATAACCGACGATTGTTTCCTCCCGTGATTTATTCATTTTCGAAAAAGAACAAAACCTCCCCTTTTGAATGGGAAAAGGGTTTCCTCCTGAACAAAATAATATTTGATCGCTCGCTTGTATCTTTACATAAAGTGCACGTTTGTTTTATATCTGGGAATAACGATGTGTGCATCGATTTTCATATTTCTTGAAACATCAAAGTGTCTTCCTGTATCGATGTACTTTATGTATAGTTGAGCTGATAAAAGATATGAGGAGTTGTTGTGGAGCCAACGAAATGGATTGAAATTTAATGTAATTTATTTTGAACGAAAATATTGTTTGTGAATTTGGAAATTTTGCGTTAATGAGATGTATCGTGAAAGTAAATTCTTGTCGAATCGATGTTATTATGTTATTTTTGTTTTTTGTGAGTATTTAATTAATACTTATTATAGAAGATGGGAAATTTCTTTTATAGATTCAATAATAAATTTGTTATATGTATTTTATATAATATATTTCAGTAATAAATATTATCTTTTTAAAATGAATATATAATTTTATAGCTTAGATAGACATTGATGAAAAATGATAAAGAAATTTCTTAATTTTGATTATAAAAATACGAAAAAGTATTATCGAAATAACATCTATCAAAAAATCATAGAACATTTTATATTTCTATTAAGAACCTTATATTTAACATAAATCAAATTTTTCGCATAATTCTAATAAAATTAATATACCAACAATCTCTTAATAAATTTTAACAATCTCAGAGTCGATTCCAAATATTCTAAATTTAATTTTAAAGTTTATATTATAAAGATATAAAAATAGAGCGCCAGATAAAGTCGGAATCATTTCACTTTCATAAATAATAAATAAATCTCAATATTTTTATATACCAACTATTTTAACTTCTAGAATCAATCCTCCAAAAGATACTCCATAACAACATCTTGTATACACTGTTCAAGAAACTATAATTAAAAAAATATAATATTTTACATAATCATTCGATCGCAAGTGAATCATTGACAGCAAGCAAAAATCCTAGCTCGAATTACACGATTGTCAAGACACTCGAGGCTCGCTCGAGGAACATCGATACAAGAGAGGACGAAGGAGAGCGGTCGTTTTTACTTGCCAGCCCGAATCCTCGACAAGATTTCTCAAACTGCATATTATTTATTATAACTGCCTCGTGCCATAACCGTCCTGGCTACGTTATAAACGACGCTATATAACGTGGAAGCTCCATGACGTATCGGGAGACATATTTACCAAGGTAGATCCTATTCGGACTATTTACTCGACAACTCACGGTGGAAGCCTGTAGTACGTGTACATAAAGTCAGCCTTACAAATGTTTAAACACGGTATGCCTGTGTTAAAGAGAGAGGGAGAGGGATAGAGAGAGAGAAAGAGAGAGAGAGAGCCTGTTACTGTGAAATATTATATTTCTATTATGGAAGGAGTATCGTTCGATATCCTCGAACGTATTTGCAGCATCACGATGAAATGTGGCGCGTGAACCATGCGATTTCAAGTGCTCACCATTTTGCGATATTCAACGAAACTTTCCCTCGACGAAGGAAAGTTTTATCCAAGAAATGAAATCACTTTGAAAGTTAATCAGATTTTATAAGGTAGTTGGAAATTTTTCAATGGAAACCCATAAATTTTTCCATGGGACTGGAGAGAAATATGATGTATTGTATTTTGATGTATCTAGTTATATATATTCTTATTATTGGGATATTTTATAAGATAACGATGGAATATTTAAAGAATTTATAGAATATAAATTTCTAGTTCGAATGTATATGTATTCAATGTAAGAACTAACTTACGCTAACTACGTCATACTTTTATTGATGTTTTATTTCATCATTTCTATCAGAGTTGAAAAGTGAAGTTCTTTATCATTACGTGACTCAAATTATATTTCATTTCTTTTTTTATCTTTTTCTTCTTTTTTTTCTTCTTTTGCTTCATCGTAATAGCGTGCTTTAATTAATTCATTAAAAAGTAACATTTATCTATGATATTAAAGGATCGAATGAATTCAATTAATCCGATAATCCTTTTCTAATTAAAATTATCTAAATCAATTTATTTAGAAAGAAACCGTGCAATTTTATTCTTCGAAATAATAATAATAATTATCTAACAACTTCGTTCCATCATCGAAAAATTCCTTCTCAAATAACTTTTTTTTATAGCTTTATTTCCCTTGATCTCGAATAACATCGTCAACAGACAATATCTCGAGGATAATCTTTCTAATAATTCATAAAATGATTATTAGACACCACAAAACAATTCATAGATGGAAGATAAAATACAATCTCGAAACAATTCACGAATAGGCGTTGACTCGAATTTTGTCGTGTACACACGAAATTATCGGATAGATAATCGGACGACTGCTGATAGACAATGCCATACAGAATTATCTGACTAACTGTTTGCACGCAATGCCTGTCATATCGATCTTAACACTTATCCCGATGATGAACATCCTACCCTAATCAACGATTTTCCATCAAACGCAAATAATTAATGTGCACGACATCTTCTGTAACAAAATGTCCATCCAACAATGCCAGAATCATTCATAAAAACGTCACTAAACCGATCTAGAGAGAGACGCGCAATACGAGAGACGAAGAGCGAGCGTTCGTTTTCAACCATCAAACGAAGGATTCCTCTCCATCTGCCTACGAAATTCCAACGTGTTTCCTCTCCTTTTTCTTCGCGGTGGAAATATACGTCTTCCAACGAGGTAAGCTTCGCAATCACGCGGACGGTAGTATCTTGATTCGAATAAATCTCCTGTAACTCGAGGATTGTGGCGAGGGAAGAAGGGGGGAGGGGGAGAAGAGGTCTTTTCGTGACAAGTACACACGTAATGGGAAAAGCTTTGCGACGTAAAGGGGACCTGGGATACGCAGTATATCCCATGAATTCAAAACAAGCTAGGATCTCAGCTCACGGATAACGTAATTATACGCGTATCTACGTGTACATTGGCTGTTCGTTTTATAAATTTACGATCCAAATTGGGAACTAGGCCTGGCTTTGATGCTCTCCTTTTTTTTCATTTGCAGTATATATACGGATATATTAGGATTTATCAGGTGATAAATTCTTTCTTACAGAGTCATAAGATATTTGTATTATTTGAAGAATTGTAATTGCATTATAATTGAGTCTATCTTGTTTTGAAATATTAAATATTTGATGTAAGAATGATAATCTTGTTGGTAATTATTTCTTAATAAAATCAAAAATCACGATACGAAAGTCATGTAATTATAAATATATTGAATATTATTAATGGTAGGAAATAATAATTGAAAAAATTAGTATCTCGTAACGATTATTGTGGAAACTGATATAATATGATGAAAAATATTGAAAAATTGCAAAATACAATTTTATTGTGTCTATTTTTATTTATTTTTACAAAAACACGGATATACATGGGTTACGCGTGTTTCCATTGGAATTCACTATAATGGCCGTCGCTACAAATCTTGACAATGTTTGCACATGTAGAGAGAAAACAAGTCGGCTGATCGGATTACGAGACCACGGTTCGAACTTGAATCTTTCGCTTGTTGAACGATTGTTTTAACTATTTCTGCTATTCAATCAATGACAACGTTTTTTCATCCTGTCATTTTAAGTGGCTGTGACGATAAAACAATTCATAAAAACAATAATTTGAGGAGATATTATGTAATAAAAAAAAACATTACATATTCTTTTATAATATTCTTTAGAAAATAAATGTTATAAAAAGTATCAATTATAAAATATTTATAATATAATCCTAATATATTTAAATAAAAATAATATATTATAAAATACATTTAAAGTAGAAATAATATTTAAATTTAGTTCAAGAATTAATTTAATCTATTCACTCTATTACGCTCTGATTTTTTGAACATTAATTGAACAGTTAATATTAATGAATTCTTCATTACAAAATTTATCAACTTCATCACTGGGCTAACCACTATATTTTAACATTAAAGTTAAAAATTTTCCAGGAAATGGAATTAAATAATTTGGCTAAAATATCTCATAATTTATAAATTCATAAAATTTCACTTTTCGTAATAGATCACGAATAATATTTTAAAGAAAAACTTTGAAATCAATTGTTTTTTTTAGAAAATTCTGTTATATTAACGTCACGGAATATTAAATTAAATCAATATTATTGATAGATTCGAATTACAAATTGGAATATATTTTCTCCTCCATAAATAACGGGACGAATACAGAGTAACTTAGCAGTCTGTTCCATTCAACGTTACAGACTTCTCTGGAATTGATGTATACGATGAATTAAATCGTGGTCTAGACGAAGACTGGCAACGTCTTCTACACGTACACGTGGATCTCAGGTAACCACAAGTTAAATCCTCCCGATTGACGAAGTCTCTATCCTTCGAGTCTTTGAACTTGGCAACCTGGATACGTTCGATATTGGTTCGATAACTTTGTCATCGAATAAGTAATCAACGTGACCCAGATAACACGGCTTTATTGTCGATTCGCTGTAAATCCATCGATCAATCCCTTTCAAACGTTCGTTAACGAACAACAATATACATTTCCTAGAATTATTCTTATATAAATATTTTTCATTTGCCGTGTTGTTATTAAGCCAAATGAGATTTAACATTGGAATATAAAGTTTCTAGTATTCCTGTCGATCATTATTTATTTTATGGATATAAATACAAACGTAATTATTATTGAATGGAGAGAAATTTTATTTATAGCTTTCAGGTTTATGAGTTATTGAAGTATAACTTTGTGTTATTTGTACACGAAAATTAGTAAAATGTTATGTTTGAAACGTAAGATTGTAAATTGTTTTTAATACGTATAACAAAATGTATAATGATTAAAGATAAATTTGATAAAAATATCACTTCTTTAAAATATGATAGATATTTACAATTAAAAAATTCCTGATTTTCATTTTACTCTTTTGAAGAATCATACTTTGTATACGATAATAATTTCCATATAAGGATTCCGTAAATAAGGTATGCAAACTTGAATTCTCAAAGTCTTGCTCGTCAGATATACGGTCTAAAAATAAAGAAAAATAGCAAATAGGAATAAATAAAGAAAAAATGTGTATATATATCAAAGAAATGGCAATGGTGCCATATCAATAGCGTAACTGTCACGCCTTAAGTCGAAGAAAAATTTGCGTTTCAAGGGGTTAATCATCCGCGCTGTGCTTTCTCAACGTCCCTCTCTTACGTGGCATTCTTCGCAGCAATGGCGAAAGAAGAAGAAAAAAAACCGAAGTAGAGGAAACGAGAAGCGTCGTACAGCACGCTTCTTTATACTTGCTTTTTTTACTCGAGTCCTCCCACCAGAAAATCCCCTTCCAACCGCTCTTTGTACGGATGCATAAATTATTTTTTTTCCCCCGGATTTCCGCTACAACTCTGCGAAAAATCCGTGGCCTTTGGATCAAGCCGTGATTCAACAACGAGTGTGATATTCCTCACCCACATTGAATCCATCGTTTGAACGATGTATTTTTGATTGGATACGCTTTTTTAACGCAACGCACACAAGAATTAATTTTATCGATCTCGATGACATCCATCGTTGATTTTCAAACACGAAATTTGCGAAATGTCACGAGAAACGTCAGACGAACGAAAAATCTGATATCTCTTAACTTATATATTGGATACTTACAATATAATTTTCAATTGATTTACGAAACAAGTGTTTTAAAATTATTTACATGCAAGAGGATAGATGATTTTATACCACGAGTTTTTCTGACTCTATTGATTTTCGTACGTTCATCTTCCAATAAGCAATGATAATATGATAATATTTAATTGCATATTTTAATTAAATTACGTATCTTCGCATCTGTCGTACAACTTTTTTATGATATACTTTTTTTATATAGTTAGTAAGGTAAAAATTCGATGCCGAGTTTTATTTTATGTTATATATTTGTATATAAATTTGATTTAACATATATTTGAAGAGATAACGTGAGAATTTTTAATTACCTGTATATCAGTAATATGCCGTTTCAAATTATATTAATTTTATATTATATTTAATTATGATGAAGTGTTGAAAATAAATTTATGAAAAAGTTGTACGAATATAAAAAAAGAGAAAATAAATGCAAAATACTGATTTTACATTTTGCCCTAGTTATTTTTCTCTTATCTCTCAAAAGTTAGCTTCATACGTTTATACAATTTTACCGTGTTATATTTTATTATATTTCCTTATCGGTTCAAAAACATATATAAAATACGAATAACAATTGTTACATTTTAAAAACAAAGGAAAAAATTCACTGATCCCTTTAAAAATATTAAATTTGGCGAATGAAATGATATTACGTTAATACATTTCCATGATGAAATTTGTTAAACAATCGTTCAGTTATCGATACGTTTTAATATTACATATTCCTGTAACGTTTATTTTATCCGTATAATTAATTCGTACAGAAATTTAATCGAGAAGTTTCTACGAAAATCCCTCTCCGTGTCAAAATGTCGGTTCCCCTATATTTGTATTCTTCGTTCTGATGTTTAACGATCTTGGAAATGATTGAATTAAAATTGAGATAGACGTTATATTGCACGTGATTCTCCAATAACTGATAAAATTGGAATATTCTACCAAAGTATTAAAATTCAAATTCTTCAACATCTGATTCTCGACGTTCTCCATTCTCGTTTGCCATAACTGCGAATAAAAATTAAAGGGTTCAGCATCACCAGATCGTACGTTAATGCGAGTAATTTTGCATCCATGTTTAATTCATATCAGCGATTTAGTTTCTGGGTTTCAATCAATAAGCGCTGCGTTTAAGCAATATACAAATAATTTCTATAATTAATAATATACGTGTATACAAGCATACGAAATTCAATTCGGTAAATGTGTACGACATCGGGTGAAATTAAATTTGCTATTTGCTTGGAAATAAAATTACGTAAGTAATAAAAAAAATTAACGATCAAGTAAAATTTTCAGTTACATTGGGAAAAAAAATATATCGATCTTGAAAAGATCTTTTGATTAGTGAAAAGTTATTAAAATATTACTAAAAAATGATTTTAAAAATTTATACATTAAAATTTTTTGTTTTTTATTCTCAATATCAATAAAATATGACGTATAGAAATAAATAATATGACGTATAGAAATCGAATTTTGATATATACTACAAAATCTTCGAATATTATTTCATCCAATATTTTTTCAATTTTCAAATTTTAATACATGTCAAACAACATCATGTTTTGATTCATGTAGCTCGATAAAAAAAAAAAAAGAAAGATAGAAATATAGTCGAATGTTTTTACGCGTATGTACAACTTGTTTTCGAAAAAAAAAAAATCGAAATTGGACGTATCTATAGAATCGAAAATATTATTCGAAATTCGAACTTCACTTTTAAATGAACTTTTAAATGAACTGATCGCTTTTACGTACAAAATGTACGTTTCGTGTTCGTATAACTATGAAAAATATATAAATTTTCATGTTTCCTCCAATTTGCAATACTTCGAGTTTCCTTTATACCGTTAAATGACAACTGGAAAATTTTGAAAAATTGAAAAATTGTATCTGTCAAAGAACAAAATGCAAATTTTGAAATGTCGTGACGTATGATTGATGGACGATTAGAGGAAACATATGTATCCTGTTATCTATACAGAAATACTAATCTTAGCAAGACAAACATGGTTACTCTAAATAGGTAGATTATGTAATCAAGCGATTATATACGCACGCACCTGCGTATATCTAACGTCGCTACTGGTAAAACGGCTAATATGCGATATGTAATTACACACATCAACGACACATAACTAAAGGAACAATGCTAATCACTTATGCGTGTAATTGATACAATTGTATATATCTGATACACCCATCATCGAAGTTCACCTCCCATTCTCCGATTGTCAATTTGATTAGCACGCCTTTGGATAATTCGTTGAAAGATGATGACGTACAACTAATCGATCTCGAAATATAGAGAAAGTTAAAGAATTAAGATCGACAGTAAATTTTGTTATTCTCTTATTTTTGCAATTGTTAAAAATTCATAGATACGCTTTCAACTTAAACGGTATCATAATGTAATAACGATTATTGGAAAAAAAAAAATAGCTATTTCTAATACCAATGTAATTTTCTAGAGAATTTTGATTACTGTTTTCATTATATACTTGAAGGACAGGCTATCCTCCGACAAAGAAGCAATAATAATAACGGAACGAGGCGTGTACCTCTATCAATAATATTATTTCTCTAAAAAAAAAAAAACAAAAATTCACGATCGAGAAGCTCGTAAAAATCATCTCGTTTATCGGCGCATTATACCCGGATCGTTGTTTACGAAACATCGTGCCACGCTGATACATCACACGGCCGAGAAAAAGTGTGTAGGATGGGGAGGGGGAAAAAACGGTAGGAGACAATGGCTGGAAGTTTAATCTTCCGCGCGAGTTCAGCTCGCTCGTTCGAGCGGGATGAAGCCGGGATACGGTGGAGAAAAAGTGAACTAGGATGGAGGGAGGTGGGGGAGGAGGGAGTGAGAGAGGAGGGAAATAGTAGTTTTATGAGAGGCGTTCTTAATTTTCCAAGTGTCACAGGTCACCGTAGCACCGGTAGAGCAACAACGACTGCAGGATCATCGATCAGGGGGGTGTGCAGGCAAGAGAGGGTGAGACAGGGATGGATGGATATAGAGGCGTGTAGAGAAAGGAGAAAGAGGAGAGACGCCAAAGAGAAACTGCAAACGCTTGCCTTGGACCTGTTTCAAACGGCATACCGCGCGTTTCGTACCTCATATTCGCCGTGATTTATTGTATTCGCCAGCGCCTCCATATGTGGAGGGAATCGTGCGATCGTTGGATCAGATTCGACTCGTAGATTATCGATGTGCACGAGTATATTTAGTGGATAAAAGTTTCCATGGATCGCGCGGACAATCATCGAGAGACTACCAATCTGATCAATCGAATTGATTTCGAAGATATCCTTTGGACGAGCTTGCCTTTCTTTGTCGGGAGAGAATGGAAAAAAAAGAGAGGGAGAGAAAGAGAGAGAGAGAGAGAGAGAGAGAGAGAGAGAGAGAGAATCGTGAATTGAATCGATTCGACGGTGAAATCGTCGTCCTTTGATTCCTGGAAACTGAGACAGTCCGCTGTTTCATTTCTCTGTCTTCCTTTTCAACTCCCTGTGATAAAACGTTTGTAATCTTGACTCTGTATTAAGGATGTTTCATGCGGGGTGATTCTGGAAGTTATGTTGTAGACGTTGTCAACAATTCATGACACTCACAGTGAATTTGGTTCCTATCAGGATTCGTGTAAAAGATGGTTATGAGCGATAAGATACGGACTGTTATAGAGTGATCTATGTGGAATTGGAATCAGTTCGATTTTATTGAATAATAAATTAGCTATAAAGGTGCTTGTATTTGACACACTAGATAAGGATGCATTACTTGACACTATTTTATTTAGATTATGAAGTAAAGAAGGGGAAAAGAAATATATAAGAAATTCTGTTAATATTGGTGACAGTGTAAATGAAATGCTATTGCAAGTTAATTTATGGCCATTTGAAGTTATAAATATTAATCTAACATGAGCTTAATTTAAATTAATAGTTGAAAGAAATAGTTAGATATTTTTTTGTTATGATAAAAGATAATGAAATAAGTTGCAATTTTTTCAAATTGATTTGTAAAATTTAATTATGTATTATCTATTTTCTATTATTAATTATAATTTTTCTTATAATTATATTTTTAAATATATGATATTTTTATTTATTATTTGAAATAATGAAAATGTTTGAAATAATAGATAGAACATTTTATATATTTTATTGAGAAAATTATTATTCCTTTATATTCTTCTCCTTTTATACATCTTACAGTGTTATATAAATCTCTAATAGTTCAATTACGAAGAAAAAATACAATTTCAGCTGCACCTGTAGTATAATACTGAATAAAGTATTCTTTTACAGCATTCAATTTTATTTTATATCATTGTTATCCATAAAAAGAAGAAACCAATCGATTTTATAATTCATACTTATTTATACTTTACATAAAATTACACGTTATAACTTTTATTTTTTTCCTCGATATACGATAATCTAAAAATTACTTACCCCCATGAAACATCTTAAAATTTAGAAGGATATTATTTCATGCGACAATATCCAACAATTATTTATTTTTTATAATCTTTTTTATAATCTTATTTAAAAAATTACAACACATTTGAAAATTGTTTAATTTTTACTTTTCACTTTATTCGTATCAAAAACTTTTGAACCTTTTTGACCAATTATCCAAAGAACCACTTGTTTCCATACATTTTTCCTCCAATTAATTCAAATAATCAATAACACAAATGATGTTAAGAGACTACAACGCAATACCTATCAATACAAACGAATCAATACAACGAATTTCTGAAGCATCTTGCAAATAAAAGGGAATTAGGATCCGGATCAACAGCTTATCTATCTCGAACCACAGGTTGGTGTATTTAAGCCGGTTTAATTGAGATTTCGTTGCCGAAATCGTCGGACAAATTGCAGGGAGCAACGAATTTCGACGGCCTTACCTCGCAAAGTGAAGTCCGAACACGTCGGTCGATCCGCCAAGCATCTGGCTAACCCTGTAAAGGGGAGAATGGAGGAATCTTATAGGATCGATTCGGTGTTCGAGCATCGGCTTTCAGTTTCTTTTCCCCGGTTCAGTTAGTTCCTATCCTCGTTCCCCCTTCTAACCTCCCTTCACCGATCCCTTCTACCCACCGCCCTTTTGCTCACTCGATACCGGAGCTGTATCTCGCCTCTTTCAACGGGCGTAAGCGCGCTTAAATACCTGGTGAATCTCGACGAGGCCAGGAAATCACGGACGAGAAGAGTCTCTGAAAAAGGAACGGCTAAAAAAGGCAACTGCGCGAGATGCCACAGCTTTTTCTTTCGTTCCTTTTCCCCTTCTTTTTCCTTTTCTTTTTTTTTTCCTCCTTTTTTTCGTTTACCATTCTTCCTTTCTCTTCTTCGATTCACGCGTGTTGCAGGGTTACGCTTCTCATACAACATCGTGCACGTACAACCACCTCGATTGCGGTCAGAATTTGCATGCAAGTTACGCGCGATCTCCTTCCGGCAAATTTGGAACCATCCGACAATCTACGTGTGTACGCGAGCATCTGGCTTTGATTCGGTGTATCGGGATGGGGGAAAGATGAAAAATTTGATTATTTACGATTATATAGGAATTTCGTGGCGTTTCCAAATGATTGCGGTTGAGTAGGAAATGATGACACGTATTAATTATTAATTGCGTGTTATCATAATTTTTTTTAAGGAAGATTTATTTAGAGAATCGATGATTTTAAGAAGCTATTCGTTTTGAATCTTTATGCATCTTTCATTAATTAATATATTATAGTGATTTGGAATTATTTTTATGAAATTTTTCATCATTTATTTATTGAAATTACAGTTACAGATATATTGTTTTATTTTTGATTTTGATTATAATTTTTGGGATCTGAAATTTATTTTTATTTAAAGTTGTTTTTGTAGTTGATTATACTACTGATTATATTCCTGAATTTCTAGTGCGGTAATTATTTATGCAT
Organism: Apis dorsata; assembly: GCF_000469605.1. Classification (NCBI taxonomy): domain Eukaryota; kingdom Metazoa; phylum Arthropoda; class Insecta; order Hymenoptera; family Apidae; genus Apis; species Apis dorsata. Next base: position 12,843 of record NW_006263316.1, on the reverse strand, counting down.
GCGCACAATGAATGCACGATTAATGAATAAATTGGGATGAAAATTTTCGTGATAATTTCAAACATTTCGAATGAGTCGAATTTTTCGAATCGATGAACCAAGATTAAAGCGATCAATGTAGTTTAATAATAAAGGATTATAGCATATATTTTCGAAGCAATGCTGTATTTAATCGCAAAAGAAATACAGTGGAAAAAAAAAGTAAATTCTACTGGTAATACTATGCATTGAGACTTAACGAAGATTGAAAAAGTATCGAGAGAAAATTGGTTCTGCATAAATTGCCTATAGTGACTCCTCGCTTTTTTTACTATACGGAATAGTGGGGGTGGTTTCATCTTATTGAAATATTAATAAAATCTTTCCTTTAAAGCTTTAGTGAAAACCTATTATAAACTCGATACCAGGATTTACCATTAAATTTTTAATACGTTTTAACAAAATGTTAAAACACGCAAATTATTTGGAATCAATCAAAAAATGGAAATGAGAACACATTGTCAATAATTAATCGTGTAATATCAATCATCATTATATCTTATGAAATGTTTTAAATGTTTCAATATTGATCGATGAGAATTAATATTGACAAAAATACGTTTCACTTGATGAAAGAAATGTTTATAATAAAAAAAATCTTGACATAAATATATTATTGTTGACGAAATTAATGATTAATTGAAAATTACGATATAATAAATATTATTCCACTGTAAATTTTAATCGACTACTCTTAAAGCAATATTCTTATCAGTACAATCAACTATAAACGTAGAAAGAAAACAATAAATAAACTTTCGTTTATTGTATATACAACAGATAACTGGAAGGAAAAATACATTGGATTAACACGACATTTCAAAGAATCCGTAACTGCGCTAACTGTCCAAAAAACGGATACGATAAAATTAATAAAACTGTCAGAGAAAACAGATCGATATTCCAATATCGCGATGCACCATCCTCACGAATTAATAGTAAACGTTTTTGAAATGTCTCTCGCTACGTTCAAACATAACCAAATAGGAATAATAAAAATACAAATACACGAGTAACGAAGAATAAATCCATATTGAAAAAAATGTATCTATAATTTTTTTAATCATAAGAATGTTTGACAATTCGAGTAATAAAACAATAAAATCAATCAACGAGAAGAAAGAAAATAATTGACAAATTGAAAATCAAAATGGAATTTTTTGAATAGCTCCTTTTAAGCACTTAGACTCGAACAAATCAATAAAACAGATAACTAAATCTAGATTTGGCTCATAATTCACTAATCATAATTCACTACTCTTTAAAGTACAACTTCAAAACAAGATAATCTCATCCAATTTCTAAAAAAAAGAAAAAAATATGAAATATTATAATACTCATGATAGATACTAATAACCAAAATTGTTGATGCAACTACAAATAAGAAAAAAGAAATACAGTAAAATAAATCCACGTCAAAAAGATTAAATCCACGTATAGAATAAATTCGTGGAGAAGAAAAGGGATGGAAAGCCCTCGGTCGTATGGAAGTTCACCCTCAGTCGGTTCTCGAGTAATAACGTGTCAAATAACGTTAAAACAATATCGCCGGAAGTGTCGGTGCGGCGTGTCGCGATGGAGAAGCGTATTTCATAGCCGCGGTTAGCCTGGAAACCGCCGAGAGACACTTCAAAGGTGCCAAAAAGGCTTGACGTTTACGGTGCGAAATAACGGTCGAAAGTATCCCGTTCTCGGCGGCAGCCACGTGCATAAATTCGTGGGACAAACTGCCATTGCAGGGGTTTCGCATGGCTACGTCCTTAGGTGTGAATGCGCGACTGCATTTCGAGGCGAGCATGTTTCGCGTGTATACTGAGTGTCACAAAAATTTCCGCTGGAGTATACCTTGGGCAAAATGGTAGAAGCAGTATGTTTAGTTCGCTTGTGGATGTAATAGACGTTTCCAGATTTGTGGGTGTATTAATTTTGGAGAGGGAGGAAAGAAATAATTTTTTGATCGAAGCTTAGTGAGATAGAGGTATGTAATTGATGATGTGTATTTTTTTTTATGTTATGTTTAATCAACTGCGAAATATGTGTTATTGATATTAATATTTGATTATGATTTCAGATTAGTTAATTATTAATACGTTATTTAATATATTAAACGAGTATATAATTAATATATAATACAATTCGTTAAATAGAATTTTAATTAAACTTCTGTCGAAAATTGGTAATTGATGATTGGCAATATTTATATTTATAATTGGTCGTTAAACGAGTAAGTGGCGAGTAATTTCGTCAGTTCATTAAATTAATTGCAATCTTTGATGATTAATTTCTTATAAATGTCAATCAATCAACGAAATTTTAAATTTTTAGAGGATTGATGCTGATTTTGAATCTATTATTTGCTTTTATAAATAATAATTATATGAAACAATGTTAATATATTTATTAATTTTATTATAAATATGAATTTAATCTTATATTTTGAAATGTATGCTATATCAGATGAAATATTCAATTTATGATTTCATGAACTTGGCAATTTTGCTTGAGCTATCGAGCAATATGAATAAATGCAATATTAATGATAGTAATTTGTGCTATTTGTTAATTTCATTTATCATCAATGACAAGTTGAAACGATTAATGATTCCTTCATAAAAATAAAATTAAATGTTTAAAATATTGAATAAAAAATTATCGAGTAATAATACTTAATTTTTTTATTTCGTTACTTTTGTTATGATTTGTTCATTATACATATATAATAGAATAAGTTAACACGTACACGATATATTATATGAAAAAATATTTCAAACAAAAATTGTATGACACGAGGTGGTACAGTAATAAAGTTTTGTTCCTTTGCTTTTTTTTATCGAGAAATCTAGGTCACCGTAGCTTTTTTAAATAGAATGTACGATACTTGACTGTACAATTTAAAACTGAACCTTGAATAAAAAAATAATAAGATATATCCATAGAAACTTAATAATTATACAAAATATAAAATATGTAAAATTTAATTGAAATTCCTTTCTATATAATTAAAAAATTAATTATATATCAATTGCACTAATTTGCAAATTTTTAATATTAGATTTAATCAATCTCTCTTGAACAAATTTTTAAAATATTTAATATTTTATCATATGTAAGAATTGTTTGAAAAATTCTTCTATGGGAATTTTATTAAAAATAGAATATATGATGTACGAAGTTGAAAATAATAGCACTAGAAACTCATTTACTTTCGTGTGTTGTACATTGTAACGTTATACATACATTATCCCATTTGAATTGCAATAAATGCACAGTGAAACTACTCATGTTCATCACCACAGAATTTCTAAGAGGATTTCCATTATCCTTATGAAATTTCTATTTCCCATATATTCCCTGTTCAACCATTGCTCCGTTTCAAATATATTTCGTATTTTCATGTTGGATATTTCCATCTATAAAATAGAACAATTTTAGATTTTAATGTTTCAATATGGATCATTTTATAATATTATTAATTCACCAAATAATTATTATATTATATATATCAATTAATAATTAGATATTATTTTAATAATTTTGACATTTATCTTCTGTCTTTAACAATTATTTAATTAGATATATTATTATTCAAATAATTTTAGATCATTCCTGATGAAATGAAACGTTTATTTAAAAAAAAAATTCGTTCAAATTATAATTTTAAAAAAATTATAACAATATGATGGTATATCTAAAGAACTAATTTAATTAAACTAGAAATTGAACTTCATCTCTTCCATTTTTTCCTTCCATCTTTTTCTTTCCTATTGATTTATAACTGATTTTATTAAATATAATCAAAAAAAAGATTCTATTTATAATTTGCAATTTATTTCGTAAATAATTTAATATTCATTGTACTACAACAGAATTCCTTCGAAATTTAAATTACTTCATTACTATTAAATAATCTCTATCGTTTAACTTCATGTAAAATTACTTATTTAAAAGTTTTAAAATATTTATCGATTTTAAAATCATTGAATATCATTTTCATATTAGCAATAATGATTAAATATTTAACATCCAAAATCTCATTAAAAAAATTTAAGAATACCATAGAATAATTTAAAAGCGTTCCAATTTAAAATAAAAAAAGAAAAAAAACAAGCACGAAATAAAATTTAAATCCAACATTTCCAAATAAATAAATTTACACGTTCAACACCCACACATTCAAATTTATTTCATATATCAATATACCCTGTACACAACCAAAGTTTCACAGAAAAATTTCGGTTCACCATGTAGCAAACATGCACACTTTTTATATACAAGTATATCCGTGTGTTGGGTTGCACACTGCTGCACTTTTTCGTCGCTATATACAGTCGTAAACTGCATCGTTCGCCAACAATCGTCGTGCCCGGACGAGAAGCGTGTCGGTGTCATCCTTGTCGCGACCTGGTAATCCCCGTCGCTGCTTTTCAACGATCTCCACCCCTCTTTGAACCCCCTTCGCCGCCTTTCGTCTTCGACG
>NW_006263316.1:6978-8193 GCF_000469605.1 Apis dorsata | reverse complement strand
CACGGAACAGCAGGCATAAAGCGTCACAGACTCGGTTGTGGGGCGCGTTTTCTCGGTTTTCTCTAATTGAACGGAGCGGTGGAGGATTTAAACCTCTCGCCACGGTGTGCTGGTTTGTTTGCGAGCCTACGCGCCGCTCTGCGCTCAATTCTCCCCTCTCGAGCTAATTGCTCATGACCTTCGTGCCTGGCGCTGGGTTCTTGCGCGAATTCAATTAAAGACACGAGCCAATGAGGAGCCATAACGTCGAAAGTTGTTTTACTGTGGGAACGTGGCCGGGTGAGTGGTTTATTGGTACATTGGATTACTTGAGGGCTTTGATTTTTCTTCGATTTAATTCGAGTTTGTGACCTTAGGAAAATTGGATTTTTTTTTAAGAGGGAGATCGTACGCACAATTACAATATAATAAGGTTATAAGATGAAAAGATGTATATTTTTGATTAAGTTGAAAAAGAGATAATTTTTTGTTAGTGTATATTAAATAATATTTAATGTTTAATAATGATACGTGAAAAAAAATTTTGTTAAGCTTACTTTTTGAAAAATCTTTTGAAAATTATTTATTTATTTATGACAGTTAGAAATTATTTAATTATTCATTATTTTTCTCTAATTTACATAAAAAATTCTTGGATATTTCTCCGTTCATTTTTATTTACTTCCTTTTTGTTCTCGTTTTCAATTAAATATATAAAATTCATCTTTTTTTTTCGCGCAAAAATAGCTGTTGAAAACGAATTCCTTTCTTTGAAGTAACTTTAACTGGTTATTTCCATTGGTTCGAAATGTGAAATGTCACAAAACGTTATGAAAAAAACACGTGGAACGTTGAAAACAGACAATTCTCGCAATGTTGCATCGTATATCATTTAATTAATATTTATTCAGTGCATACAGAATATTTATATAGTGTCAACGATTCTAACAACCATTTCATTTCATTTCAATGTGCCATACCCGATATTGATTTAAATTCTCGATAACTAGTTTTATTACCCTGTCGGTTGTATTCATATACATTTGCAAAGGGGAAACACAGAATTCGTGGAAAGCAATATATAACAAATTCGGATAATGTCGCCTGAATTAAACCGATATCGAATTTTAACAAATCTCTATTATTGGCAGGGCTTTACTGTTATTTCCATAGATTAAAAATAAATATTCATTCGCATCAAAACGTTGTGGTATCTTTAATCAATATCCAAGTCCA
>NW_006263316.1:1903-6686 GCF_000469605.1 Apis dorsata | reverse complement strand
AAAAAAAAAAACCAATTAGGAATGCAATCCCCTATTCCACAATCCATGATCAGAGAATTTTTTCAAAAATTTAATTTAATTTTTATTTAATCCTCTTCTCTTTTATATATCTCTTCTCTCCTCCTATATAAAAATCACAACTTTCAATTCTATTTTCAATTCTTTCTAACTAATACTAATTTTTATTTTTTATCTTAAAGTATTCCTCTATATATTATAAATCAAATAGAAAGTAATTGTTAAAATTGAAATTTTACATTAATAGAATTAATATATACAATTAATTAGAAACAAAATGATTTAATGTTGGCAAAATTGATTACATACTATATAGGTTATGATGTTATAGAAGGCGTTACATTTTTTTATGTTCGATTCTTTCATTCACTTATTTTTCCTTATTAAGAATTCAAAAGAAAAATATATTCCTTTATATTATTACAAAAGATAATCAAAACTGTCTCAATATTTAATACATTTTCTCTCCACTCGTAATTACTTTCTCGACCCACTTCCGTATTGAATTCCAAGAAAAGTCAAAAAAGACAAGATTTATTTATCAACGATCCGCGTTACGGGCAAAAAGACAACCATCAACACTGCACAGCCATTAATCATCGAAATCGTATTTTTTCGTCTAAGACCCAACTCGGGACAGAGAGGTGTGAATTGCATAATTTTTCAACCGAGAAAATGCTCCAACTCCAACGTGGTACCCAACGTTCACACATTTGTCTCGACTGACACAGATTTGACAAATCGTTAAATGTACACATATATAACCCCTGTTGGAAATGAATTTTTCCGCGCTCTTACTTTCCGCCATGTTTCCGGCCCAGGATTAATCGATAGCAATTCTTAACGCGTTACGAGGGAAAGTTGGAGGAAGTTTGAAACCTTGAGTATACCTTGAAGTGGAATTCGACACGAATTCGACAATGATATAGCAGAGGAGAACTCTTCCTCGTTAACAATGAACTACGAGAATTCTTTTCAAGGGTTTCGAAGGAACGGCTTCTGCCGATTGTCTATTATCAAAGTCCCCACAGAGATGTAATTTCACGACAGCCAAACCCTGATTCCTTCGTAACGGGATCGTGGCCCCGTTCGATGCTGACGAAACTTTTTTTCGAAGTAATTAGTAAGAGGTTTCGTTCCACTTGTGAGTTTTCTTTCTCTGCTATTGTGATTATTGATCTGTTGAATGAAAATGACTTACGATCATTTGATATTACATTATTTATATAAACATTGTGTTGGTAATATGTCCATATTTTCTTAAGAATAGGAAAATTTTGCGATAATTTATCAAGATATAAAAATAATACCCAAAATTGTCCAAATGAGATGATTCATTATAGAACGTTATTAAATTTATGGAAATTAATTGTCGATGAAATGGTACACAAGTGATGATTCATAAGTTCATAAATAAATAAACGCTAAACAAGTTTTTTAGAAAAATTCAATGGAATTCAAATTAAAAAAAAAAAAAGAATTTAAACGAAAATTTGATTGATCTTTTGCGTGAAAAGAAGTAAGTATACACGTGCACATATACGCAAAAAAATTTCCAAGTTGAAAAATTTGCTGAAGTTAGTCTATACTTTTGCAAAAAAAACAAGGTAAAGCTTGTATTTACTTCTAAAAAAATCTAAAGCTACGAAGCTCAATAGTTTTGTTTGAAATGTAGTGAAGTTTTTAAAAAAAATCCTTTTACATGTTGTTTTATAAAAAACAAACAGTAAAGCTTTCTATTCAAACTAAAAATACGCGAAAAATTTCATTGAAATATATTAATTTATAGATAGTCGAACAAATAAAAAAAAAATAATAATAATAATATAAAAGAAAAGAATATAATTATTTTGTTAGCTATCTAATAAATTGTTATGCATTTCATTTAATTTTTTCAATTATTATAGAACACAAAATTTCCTCCACATTTTTTTTTTTCATAATTATGTTCAAATTCTAAATCGATTTACCATTCTAATGACTCGTATCTAGAGTATCATCCTTTTGTTACAATTGAAAAGTGAATTTTAATGCACGTATCGATAAAAATGCAAGGATTTTGGCGAAATTCTCTTCGTTGGCATAAAAAAAAGAATCGCTGCAGGAACAGACTACTACAATGTTTCCTCTGATTCTTCTCTATTTTTAGCTTTCATTTATTCGACTCTCGTATTCCTTCTCCTTTTTCTCCCTTCTCTCCAAATAAATTCCATCGCAGTTTCCGAATTCCACTCCTGAAACGAAACGAAACACGAAACGAATGAAAATTTAAAAAAAAAAAAAGAAAAAAGGAAGAAAGAAAAAAAGAAAGAAAAAAACGAATAAAGAAGAGAAGGGAAAGGGAAAAAGAAGCGGATGTACGTAGACGCTGTTTGGACGTTATCCCCCGTGTTTCCTTCCGTATTCTCGCTTTTTCATTTTCACTGTTACTACTCGAATTTATGAAGAACGTTCATCGAAATAATAATAAATCGCGCGGGGGCAGAGCGTTTGTTACATTTAAAAACGCGTTACTCATCGGCCACGAACACGACAGAAACGTCCGGGCATTTGTTCTTATACCGAACATTCCATCGCGCATTTGTTTCGAACATTTATAGCGAAACATCGATCCCTGCATTGGATTTTAAGCGATGTTTGTTAAAAGATTCGCGGGGATATCCGGTGCAGTGAATTCAATTTGTTTAATTTGCGTTGATATCGATTTTGTAATGCAGCATCGTAAGAGCGATGTCGTTCGAAAGATATTGATATTGATGTTGCGTTACAATTGGAATTTTCGTGAATCGTATGAAAATTATATTAATTTAATTCGTAGTTAACTTTTTAGAAATAGAATAGAATATATTTTATTCTTATTTCTTAATCACAACATTTATATTACGCCACTCTTTATAAATTTTAATTGAATTTAATTTAATATATAGGATAAATTTTTGTATGAAAAAGAATGCCAAGAGGAAACGAATTATTTAAAGTAATATAACAAGTTGAAATAGCAAAAGCTTTGAAAGTAATTTTAACAAGAAATAAAGAAAAAAAATAAAAATAAAAAAAGAAGAAATATACGTCAAGATGCAACGCGTTATGAAATTTTTCTCTTCGTTTGTCAAATTCAAGATAACATTTTGCAACGTGTATCAATTTCAAAAAGAGAATAAAAATTGCACGGTGATGTATCAAGAATAAAAAATAGCATTCATAATAATTTTTATCTTTCTGGCCCATTGCAACGTAGCCTGGTCAGGTGTAACATCAATAACAGATATAAAAATCACTAAACCTACTTTTGAAATGATAATAAAATGATAATAAAAATAAAACTCTATACAAATCAAATGTTACATAATTTATAATCGAACAAAATTGTATTCTAAATAACAATAAATGCAATTATATAATAACTTACATTTATTTTGCACATTTGAATTAAAATCGAATATTTAACGCAGAGAAATGAATAAATTAAAAATAACGAATTAAAATACAAAAAAAATACAATAATTAATATTTTTTTTCTTACAATCAACCTACGAATCTTATAGAATCTTAATTAAGAGAAATATCATCAAAATTGTTCATTTTATGCAAATCATGACATCTTTTGTCCCTAATAACCGACTCCCACGAAATCCTTTGCCTCCGACGAATTTCTAATCATCGATCTAGTCAAATTACCGCCATATTCCTAACACCAAATGTTCCCATATCCAAAGAAGGGGAATCTTGTAATTTTACTGATGAGTTCATTTGTAGGCCTATCTCCGCTTATCAACCATTCCTCCTATTGTTGCCTAACTCGCATTAGCATGATTGTCCTGCGAGATGGCACAAAAACTAATTCAAGCAGTCACGTTTGCGAGTTAACTTACATAAATGCTAATTGGGAGGATCACCTATCTCCGTGTTATATCCAGTTTGCTTTTAATGCATTACAAATAATATTTGAATATTGAGAAAAGAAGAGTTACAGTTAAAATATATGGTCTATTTTACATCACAAATAAAGTCAGAAAGATTGTATACTTTAAAGTTGGAGTTGAAAGTAGAAAATAATGCGATTATATTAGTGTCTTCGTTTATGAGAAAAAGTCAGATTTGAAAATTAATTAAATAATATAAATTTGGTTAGATTAACGAGGTTGATTAAATAAATAATTAAGTAATTAAATTTAAGCAATCAATAATTAATATAAATAGGTATATTCGACGAATTTTATTTTTTCAAAATCGAGAACAAACAAGTTTCATTCTATATTTTTTAGTTATTTTTACACGTAGATTCCAATCTATTCCCGATTATCTGATCGTATCCAATTGGAAATAAGCCAAATACACTTCTACTTGACTGAATTTCAAGAAACATTCTCCCTTAAAACTTCCAATACAATTTTGTTATTCCCAATTTTCTTTCCTATTCGAAATTATCTTTTTAACTTTTATTTGACCACGAATTACCGTGCAACAATTATACTCTAATCATTTTCAAACTCGATAAAAATAAACAAATTCGTCCATTCAATAAAAGCGCATTAGCTCAGTGGTGTAGCTCGTGCTTTGGGTATCGAGTGAAGTCGTCGACATTTTTTTTTTTCTCGAAAGTTTTAAGTAAATTTTAGCCGATCCACTTGCGATTCACAGCTTGCCGTGGCCCGCTTAACCGAATAACTTACTTTCGATGCCATCACCAGTTCTCAGAACGATAATGATCCATTAAGAAACTCGGAACTCGGCCACTCCCGTGAATACTCGACGGGTTACCTGG
>NW_006263316.1:0-1801 GCF_000469605.1 Apis dorsata | reverse complement strand
GACGCTCTCTCGCGACGAGGAGAGAAGGGTGGAAAGAAAAGAAGAAGAAAAAAAAAAAGAAAAGAAAAGAAAGAAAAAAACGTTAATCGGAGGAACACCGTGCCGGAAACGGCCGAGTCCTTCGACTTTTCATCGAACTGGAAGGAGTCGTCTTTGTGCTTAACGGCCGGTACCAGCATGCGGTACTTATGGGGTGAAGCACGAGAGAGATAGAGAGAGAGAAAGAGAAAGAGAGAAAGAGAAAGGGGGATTGGACGAAGCGAAACGAAAGGTTCGCTTCTCGATTCCAGATGAACGGATTTCGTTAAAAGCAGATTTACATTTCCTCGGCTCCATCCCTCTCTTTCCAATATTATTCTTCCCTTTTTCATCCATCCCGTACACCGTTACGTGCTCTCGCGCGACTGAATTCGACTCGTTCCCACTCTCCTTCCGTGTTGAAATTCCACGGATTGAATTCACGTTTGATTTCTCGCAGGTCGAATCGCAGACGAGACACCAGCCGCAGTCGCAACAGAGGTGGGATCGTAACGATGCCCACTCAGATCAGGAGGATCTTCAGTGGATCGAGATCAGGATGAATCTTCAACCGTTCCATTTCTCGAACGGCCAGCTGAATTTACAATGCAACGCCCAAATTCCGGGCGTGTATTCGAAGATGAGCGAGATCCATTTAGGCGGTGGCCTGCGTGAACCTGTTCCGGAGAGAGGTAATACGAGTTTTATCGCTATGATTTCGATACGATGCGATGGAGTGATGGTGAATGTGCTGACGCGTCGAAATATCGATGGCTTTTTTTTTTTTTTTCTTTTTTTTAGATTCAATCGAGCGCGATGTTGAAATGAATAAGGATTGTTGTAAAAGTTGTAAAATCTGATGATTTTTTTAGTGGAATTGGAGAGGTCGTGTCGATGTTTTAGAGGATATTCGGTGTTAGGTTGTTAAAACTTTTATTTTAATGGATCGGCGATTGCGGAAAAATTGCAACGGTTTGAAATAATTCAAATTTGCAGAATCCACGTTTTTTAAAAGTTTCGTGCTATTTTTTTTAGAATCAAATATTTAAATATTTGTCTTTGGGAGAAATATATGGCGGTCAATATCGATTGCAAAATTTTTAAGATAGAATAGTTTAATTTTGAAGTAACATCAGAATACTGTGATATTTTATTAAAGTATTAAAAGAGATGAGTGAAAAAGAAAAAAATCCATTAACTCACTTGAAAAATAATTTTTCAAAGAATAGCGTTTCAAAACTCTTTTCAACAACACAACGAATCCTCATAATCCACATTTTTCAAAATACTAAGAAAGATGATCAATGAAAATAATCATCCAAAAAAAAAACCTTCCAAAATCCATATAAAAACATCCAATTATTGCAAATAACACCTCCTATATTCGTATTGCTAATTATCCTATCAAAATACCTATCACCCTCCCCCAATCCCAAAAACATTTCAGCCAGTCCCCTTTAACAATACACCCACCCTTCCCCGAAAGAATGTTTCCGCAAAGCCGTAGGAAGGGTCTGAGCCAACAGAGACACCCGTTAAAATTGAATCACTTAAAAGTCTCCGACGTAAGAACAAAGAACAGAGAGTCCCTCCTCCCTCTCCCCCTCTTTTTTCACCCTTCTGTTTACATTTCATTCGCATTCCCTCTGTGTCCATTCGTGACACGTGAAACTCCGAAACCATGCTCGCCCATCTTTTTTTTTTCGCTTAATTTCATCACCATGGCCTGGCACACCTGGGCCGATCCGCTTGCGGCCAGCCCCAGACGCGCGCCGCGGGTAAT
>NW_006263315.1:251665-254488 GCF_000469605.1 Apis dorsata | reverse complement strand
AGTTTTTTCGCATTTATCACATATCTATCGTTCTCCTACTTAATTCTTTAGCATTTTTTTATCGTTGCCGTTCCTTTAGAGCTTTCAAACGCTTTTTTTTTACAATTTATATGAATTTAGATATTTTCTGTTCCCATACTTATCTTTTATCACAAATACTGTCACTTTCAGTACGTTTTTTATCATTTTTTTAATATTTAAAAAATCCAAACCTTTTATTTGTCTTATTTGGCATATCTCGATTGTTTTTGATATATCATTACATAATATGTTTTTTTGGGTTTCTAAATAGTGTTATTCGATGTATCTCCTTTGTTTCTGGAGATATTAAAAAATGTTTCAAATAAAAGTTACGTGGTTTCGAGGGAGGAACATCCTGCTGTAATTTATTTTTTTATAAATAAAAGGGTTAAGGATTTGTAAAAGTAAATGTTGTTTCTTCAAATGGGACTATACGTTTTTGAACACATGAGTTCGTATCTCTTGGCATTCTCTATAAAAAAGTACTGAGCCTTATATAGCAAAAAACTTATGGTTTAAAAAATAAACAAATTTTTTTAAATATCTTTTAAACTAATGGTTTTTTGCCATATATGGCTCAGTACTTTTTTACAGAGAATACTATGATACATCGACTGGTGCTCTAAAAAGTATACGATCGTATTTAAAAAAATAAAGTTGGGCATGAAAAGTTTTTTATGGGTCCACCTACTAAAAAAACGAGGGCTCCAGAATATAGTCCTTTTGAAACCATTCAACTTTTATTCGAAAGATTTTTCCATATGGTGAATAATAAACGAGATATTTAATAAAAAGTATAACTATCGAAATTCCTCGATCGATGAAAAATTTTTGTCTAAAAATTCCACTTTGTATTAGGAGAACATGACATGATAGGAGGTCGATCGAAAAATTTTTCCAAGAAATGACGTCAAATTCTCGGAATCTCTCAAATTCTTGGAAATGACGCCGAATTCTCGGAATCTCTACATTTCTCGGAACTGAGGTCAACTTCTGAGAATTTTTAAAGTTCTTGGAAAGGACGTCGAATTCTCGGAAATTTCCAAGTGCTCGAACAATATTTCGAAACTTTCGATCAAAAATTCTACTTTTTATTAGGAGAACATAACTTAAAAGGAGTTTTTTCGCATTTATCGTATATCTATCGTTCTCTTACTCAATTTTTTACCATTTTTCATAGCGTTGGCGTTTTTTTAGAGCTCTGAAACATATTTTCTCACAATTTACGTAATTTTAGATATTTTCTTCTTGCTTACTCACGTTTTACAATNTTGTATTAGGAGAACATGACATGATAGGAGGTCGATCGAAAAATTTTTCCAAGAAATGACGTCTGATTCTCGGAATCTCTGAAATTCGTGGAAATGACGTCGAATTCTCGGTATCCCTACATTTCTTGGAACTGAGGTCAACTTCTTGGAATATTCCAAATTTGCAAATGAACGATACTTTTCATCATAAATTAGATTTTGTGTTAGGAAAACATTATGTAACAAGAGATCGTTCGAAAAATTTTTCCATGTATTTTACCTGTTCTTGGAGATGACGTCGAATTCTCAGATTTTTTAATATTTTTAGAAATGACTTTCAATTCTTGGAATTTTCTACGATATATACATTAAATAAACGAAATTTTTAATACAGCTACACTTTGTATCAGGAAAATATAATTTATAAGGAATTTTCATATGTTTATCGTACATTTTTCCCAAATACACCGTGCACTCTATTTTTATTATTCGAAATATCTCATTTGGTCTTAATTGGGGATATGTTGTGATATTTTGATTAAAATAGACGATATATCTAAAAAAATATATTTATTGAAGAAAATAAGAATAAATTATGTTATAAACTATGTAATATATATATATATATATATTTATGGATTATGCTGTTGCTTCAGTTGTACTGCACCATGCTCACTATATCAGGTTACATGGCTGTTTAAAAAGGGGAAGAGACAAAAGAAAATCGAAACACCGATTCCGTCCAATGATACCTAATTCACACACAAATATACAAGATGAGTCATCTTTACATGTATAAACTTAACAATATACATTATTATGGAATGAAAGAATGAAAGCGTCACGTTCAATTTAAAAATGCAATTATCTCGAAACCATTACTGCTACATTGGCTTTTTATCAAGATGTTGACTGTAAAGGAAAAGAAACTGGCTATTACCTATGAATTCCGAATGCAAGTAGAATTTGTAACCAACTGTTTAACTAACCAACTCACATTATCAATTTCGAAATCTCACCATCATTTAAATATTCATTTACAATTAACATCCTTAACGAATTGGAACCTAAATAAAAATTTACCTGGTCATTTCTCCATACCTTGAATCTCTCGTATCAATTCATTCACCTACGTAATCATCTACGAATCTTTTCACAATTATAACAAATCAAATCAAACTGATCCAAATCGCTTTTATGCTTCATCGATTATCCCAATCCGTTTTCTCCACGAGCGATTTATCGACTTATCGTCACGAGAGATTCCATCGATCCCCCAGACAGTTGGGCCGCGCGATGATCAAGAACGGGCGAGGCGTAACAATTCGAGCTCTCGCTGACGAGGTATTTTCAATTCGAATAGGAGCGACCGCCTGCACGCAACAAAAGGCTCAGAAACAGTTTATTGGTTGTTTCGTCTTTCTTGCCAGTCGAGATACCGCGTGACAGATCCGACCAGCCAATCCGTTTCACAACGTATCGTGCTCTGTGCGCTTCCTACAAAAGCTTGCAACAATCCGCGCTACGCAACCTCCATTCCGATGTTTCCAGC
>NW_006263315.1:248616-251565 GCF_000469605.1 Apis dorsata | reverse complement strand
GAGCCCCCTCCCTCTCCCCCCCTCTCTCTCTCTCTCTCTCCCTTTTCTCTCTTCCTCGTCGTCGGTTCACCCCGTTGTTTTTTTTTCGTTCTATCTCTCTCTCCCCTCCCCCTTTCCTCGTTTTCTATTTTTTTTTCTGTTTTAACCTCCTCCTCCTCCTCCCCCCATTCGTTGTTTTAACAAGCGCATTTCTACATCGCGTCGCGTCAAAAAGCGTTTCGTGCACATATAAGCATGTGTAATTGAACATAGGAAACATTGAAGGGGCTTAAATTTCAATCTTTCTCGGGTAAACCCGACAGCTTTTTCACCCTTTTACAACTATCCTCTCTCTTTCTCTCTCTCTCTCTCTCTCTCTCTTTTTTTTACAGTTTTGTTTCGGTTATATACGGGGGATAACTCTGGTTAACCGCGTGTAACGCATTCGACGATTATTTGCGTTAAAAATTGAAGCCCCGAGGGAGAAAAGGGGAGAAAAATGAAAACGTTTGAACTATTGAGTCGAGATTATACATTATTTTTACTCGTTTTTTTCCTTCTCTCTTTTTCTTTCTTTCTTCCTCTTTTATTCCTCTCTTTCTCTCTCAGCTCAGTTTTCTGTTTTTCGTTCGTGTCTTTGTTTTCACGGGAAAAAAACGAAACGTTTCAGGGTTTGTCTTTGACGTTTTTCCTTTTTATCATCAACGAATTGATTCGCTTCAAATTGGCAACATAACAAATATTTAAAAAGAAAGAGAAGACTCGAATTTGTATTTCTCTCGGGAAATTAATCATTTCGTAAATTTTCAGAAAATCGATTGAATCGATTCATCTTTCGAATACTGAAAAAAAAAGGAATAATGATATTAATTTTTTACTTAAAATTTCCTATTTAGATTTAGAAAAAGTAAAAAATCAAATTAATATCAACCTGAAAGTCGTGGAAAGCCTCGTGTGTGCGCGCTTTGTTCTTTGGATCCCAATCCTTACGGATAAACATTTCGAAGAAAGCGTATTTCTCTCTCTGTTTGCGATTGTTCAGCCGCAAAAAGAATGTCGCGATCGATGTAAAGTACAAGGACCAAAGAGTTACGTCCCTCTGTGTGTGTGTGTTTGTATCCGCCCTGTTTAACGAAGGTCTCGTTTACGATTCGATCCGAGTTTCTTTGATGTAAGAAGGAAAGATTAGTTTAGCAACTAAAGAATATAAAGTTGGTTTTCCCTCCGATGGAACTCCGAATAGGTGGATGGAATTGGTTCTTGGGATGTTTGGATGAAAATAAAGGGGGAAACACGAGATACAATAAACAAAAATTTACATTGTACTATACTTTATTAATTTATATTATATCATACTATTACATTCTATTATTACATTATACTATTACACTATTTATACTATATACTATTACATTATTTATACTATGTTATACTATTACATTATATACTTTCTTCTTACTCGAGAAGAAGAGAATGTAAAAACGAAGCTAGGAGAAGTACAATTTTTTTTAACTTTTGGTAGGATGATCTTGAATGAGGATATTTATTATTATTATTATTATTATGTACATTTAATAATTTCTAAAATTAAGATACAAACTTAACGATTAAAACTTAACGATTGAATCTACAGTAGACAATTATAGTTGGTCAAGTCGTATACGTCAGCCATAAAACAAGTGAAATAAGACAAGTGTGGTTAGACAAATAGAGTGGAATAATCATGACTGGACAAGTAGAATAAAGCGGTTGTGGTAGCGCAAGTTGGTTAAATGATTAAAGTAGAATAAGGCAATTATGGTTAAACAAATGGAAGAGGACAGGACGTGGCTGTAAAATAGAATAAGACGTATTCATACTTGGACAAGGGATAATACAATAATACGAAACATGGTAAATTTATTTATTTGTTTGATTATTACATGCTTTGATCGTAAATCTAATAATCATAAGTGGTAATAAAATATTCGGAGAATTTATTTATACATACGAACGAAATCTCGAAGGAAAAACGTGTTTCAACAACAAGGATGATGTAAGGATAGAACTATGTTGGAGTAGAGTTTGCAACTTTATTTTTATTTTCTTTATGCGTCAAATGAACTTTTCGAATTAACTTATGAACGTTAGAAACTTTTCCCTTTTCAACAATGCAATGAAATTATCGCGCACGAATATCATACAACTTTCTCACTTCACGTTGTGCTTGGAAACGATTTAAGAAAATCACTTAGTCACCGAGAAAAATAAAAATTTTTCTGTTACGAGACAATATTATTCGTTACTTTATTATTATCGAATTGCAATAATATTAAAAAATTCATTAAAGAAGCATGCATTATATCATAAAAGAGTTATGATGATATTTCGAAATAATTGGAACGGTAAAAAATAAACTGATAATTATTAAAAAAAAAAAAATTGAGATGTATTCGAAATTTATTTGCAAACTTGTTAATTGGAACACACGTCTCCCTTCGTGTTGACCATATTTGGGGCATGCCTGTTAGCCTGTAGTCACAAATTGCAATTACACTATATTTCAATGTTTCAAATGCACTTATAAATTATTTAAAAAGAAAAGGCATTAATTACTCGTTAAACATACCATACCATACAATCGACAAAGTGGAGGAAATTATTTAAGAAAATTCGAATTCCGATCAATGGATATTTCCCTACAAAGAATACCTTAAAAATTCGATTAAAAAAAAAAGAAATACAATCCGACCAAGATGGCGTTGCACACGTAACGAGGTCGTGGCAACGAAAGCAAATGAAAAGTACATTAGGATAAACACAAAAGTGCATTCTTTAAGCAGGCTGGGTGACGTTGAACAATCGGCCCTCGCCGAACGACCCAGTTACTTCGCCCTTCTTTGTTCACCAAGAGGTAAGAAATGATCCCGTGTTGCGCTTCGTGAGACGATACGTGTTCGGAATGGTTGCGCGTGAAATGTTACCGAAATT
>NW_006263315.1:247987-248464 GCF_000469605.1 Apis dorsata | reverse complement strand
CCCGCCGCTATTTAACGACCCACCGCGCCCCTTCCTCCTTGTTGCCCTCGACTCGTCATCAATAATAGTAGGACACGCGGAATACAAATGCGAGGTGTAAAAGAAAAAAAAAAAAAGAAATTAAACGACGATCGATAACACAACCAATTCTTCACGAATTATTTTCTCGATCATAAATTTTTCGATTTGTATATAACGCACATATTTCGAAGAGAGAAGGATTTTTAATTAAAAAGCGCGTTAGAAATGTGCAACATCTCTCTTTCCCTCTCTTATCTTTGTTTTATAAGTTTTTTTCGAATTTAAACGTCTTATCGTATCGTGAAATGTCAAACAAAATGGGAAAATGATTCTGTCGGATGGTTTTATGCAATTAAACTCAACGCGAATCCCCGCACTTTTAACCTGTGTTAAACATTCTACTTTCGGATTAAGAAGATAAAAAGGACGAAGCTCATTACGACACTATGTTTTAAT
>NW_006263315.1:240116-247842 GCF_000469605.1 Apis dorsata | reverse complement strand
TATATATATATATATATATATATATGCACACATATGAACCAGTAACCGGATTCTTTTCACGCGGAAGAATCACTACATTAAACGTGTTATAAGTATAAAACAGGCGACGGACTTTTGTCTTGATTTTAGTTTAACGGGGAAGAATAATTCTTTAATTGAAGGGATATTATCAAACGATGTATTCCGTGCGTATGATACACAGAAAATATTTTGGATTCGTATTGTTCGAGAGACAGATTGTGAAAATTTGCTTTTTCCCTTTGTTTTCAGGAACTAGTAGTATTTCCTTTTCAAAACAACCATCAAAGAACGACGCAATCGTTCATGGTTTTTCTTTTTTTTTTTTTTTGTTTTTGATAAACTTTTTTTATCTTTTAAGTCTTTTCCGTCCATATTTTTTTATCGTCAAAAAGACAAAAGAGCGGGGTTGTTGTAACCCCGTGGGGGGTATAAAGGAATTTTTTCCTTTTTTTTTTTTTAAATTTTACTTACAAAGAAATCAAATCGTTTGCACAAAACGAATTACTGTCGTGCTTATTATTATTCTTTGGAATAAAAAATTTGAATCGAGGAAATTTCAATTTTTCGAACGAAATTCATTTACTCCTTTCTAATTACCAATTCTTATTATATATCTTCATCGATATTGAATTCGTTTTTTTTTCCCTTTTTCTTTTATGATACAGAAAAATTTGATTCGAGTGAAAAAAGAACACGGAGCACATAGGATCACGTTGGTCATGATGAAGGATGTTCCACATGCTCGAACTTCATATAAGCGAGCATGAGGATCAATGGGGAAGTGTTGGTGGTAATCAACCGGTGTATCCATCATCGCTCTCGTATCATAGGCGTGCGCATAAATTTTGAGATGATACGACAGTTCTCCGTGCTCGGTCGAGACTAGATTATTAGCTAATTTTGTTTGTTTACGAGGGGAACGGTAAAGCGCATTTCGGCTCTGGTAAGTGATTAACGAACAGCCATGCAATTGCTACACATTGTTTGACTGTCATGGTTGACAAGACAAACAGATACATACATATTCCGAAATTAGAATTTAGTTCAAGCAAACGTTTCTGATTTGTTGGTAGAGATTGTAATCTATCTTATTTATATAATATTACTAATATATATAGTAGAGTAGAGATGAGAAAATAAATGAAATAAATTATTTAGAAATTTTATATATATACGAAGCGAACGAATTGCAATTGAATTTTTAATTAAATTAAGAAGCTCGATTGAGGAAAAATATATCGAATATTAAATTTTTAAGTGATCAAAGATGGCAGAGCTAAGGGATTTGTCCTATATTTTTCAACATTGCATTGTTCCTTTATTTTATCATAATAATAAGATGATTAATTTTCAAATAAATCGCAATAAATATTTTTCGTTTATAATCATAATAATACCTTAAGGATATAGATTGATTCTGATAGCAACTTTTTCAACTATTTCTACAACCAGTGCGATATACGTACGATTATAAATGATCCCCTATTTTAAACGTAACCTTTATAATTGCCGGGATAACGATCTGAAAACTTGCAAATT
The DNA here is from genome assembly GCF_000469605.1 of Apis dorsata. Taxonomy (NCBI): domain Eukaryota; kingdom Metazoa; phylum Arthropoda; class Insecta; order Hymenoptera; family Apidae; genus Apis; species Apis dorsata. Next base: position 246,282 of record NW_006263315.1, on the reverse strand, counting down.
CGGCTTATAACAAACATTTAAACTTGCCGCGCGACACTAAAATTAATTGGTACAATTTCATGAAATTATCAGATAAACAGGTGCTCCACGGGTTTAAAGTTTGTAGCAGGTGTTCCAAAACCGGAAAATTAAACCACCATGAGTTATACATCACTGCATCCGCGATTTTCAGTTTCCACCACCATTGCGGATGGGGTAAACACGAGGCGCAATCGCACGATTTTCTCGGATCTGTATGCAGTAAATACCAATGTTCTCTTCGTTTCGAAAATTTTAATAAGATTCCATCCAATTTTTCCATTAAAAATAAAACTGCTCCCCTATGATAAATTTAAAAAATAAAAAGAGAAAGGAAACTAAGAGATTAAATTATAATTAATTTACCATCGTAAACTCGTCATCTACAAAAGAAAAAAAGATCCATATCTATGCACGTTTAATGAAAATTCGAAAACACGTTTTCACTCTCCTTGTTCATAGGGCAAATTCACATGAAATCACACGCGACACACGAGTAACTTCACTGTTATCGAACAATCATCGCCCCATAATCACAGCTATGCGTTATCATTTACGACTATCACCGTTTCCATCGCATCCCTTTAACGATCCAACGTTAAACGTGATTTCATCCACACGCGTGCACCTACGAGATAATACTGTAATTGTATACCAATAATCACACATTAAATCAAACGTGAAACTTTAAAAAAAGCACATAAAAGGTAGGTAGGAAGATTGATCGTCTATCTGTAAGAATCTACAGCGAAATCTACGCAGATGCGTTTGGTTGGCGAGCGTTCGTGGAAGACACGCATTCGAGTGTGCAAATACGCGTGTATGTGTGCATTTGTGTGTGTATGCAAGCACACGAGAAGAAGCAGACGAAGAAACATAGGGGAAGAAACGTAAAGGTTGGAGTTGATTGGGTGTAAGCAAACAGGAGTTCCTGGCCAGGAAATCCACTACTTGTGCCCATGTGTCCAAGCATCATCCCACATGTCACGCCACGTTCCACCAACCTCGCTCCAATTCTCGTTCCTCCACTTCTGTTTCCGCTTCCAATACCATTGGGATTCCTTCCGCTATCCAGCACGTCCTCGCATTTATACCCTCTTCGAGATGGGGGATTCTTCCCCTTCTTCTCCCCTATTCTCCTCTGTTCGTCTCTGTTCATTCTCCAGATTCTTTTTATATATTTTCTTTGAAATATACATAAATCTTCATCCCCTCCTCCTTCGTTTTCTTTTTTCTTTTTCTTTTTCTTCTTCTTCTTCTTCGATTCGTTGTTCCTTGAATTTTTCTTTTTTTCCCCCCTTCTTCTTCTTTCTTCTCTCCTTTCCTTCTTTTTTTTTTTATCTTCCGTCGTTTTGTACACACATACCGACACACACATACACGTGAACGGTAAATTTACTTTTCTGCTTTCGCTCCTCGAGAACGTCGCTCGTCGTTTCTACCCTTCTCTGTCCACCGTTTACCTTTGATCGCTCGTAATGAGAAACAACCGTGTGGAAGACCGTGGAAGAAACATCGGAAACCGTTTCGAGAGATGTCTAAGACACCGGTGACGTGTTTGACTATGACTGACGGTTTCTCGGAACCGTTGACCGAGAAAACTCGAATAGAATGTTGTTGATAGTGATACGATTGTTTATTCGGTGATTGAAATTTAAAAAAAATAGAAACGAAAATTTCTCGAGATATATATATATATATATATATATAAAATAGATAATATTTTATTATTGTGATTGAAAATGTCAAATAATTGAATTACATTATAAGATACTGTTAAATAATTTTAGGCAAAATTCGATGTAAATAACTTGAAACATTCTTTCTTTAGATACATTGAACGTAATACACATTTTATCCAAAAACGAGATCCCAGTGGAAAGATAGCTATAAAACGAATATATGTACATTCGACATCCATTTCTCTAGGAAATTTCGTTTTACACGTATTCAAATTCCTTCCTTCCCCAGAAAATCGAACAACACTATCCAATACTTTCTCTGTCTTATCCGTAAAATAATTCTGGTATTCGAAATTTAAAAGAAGAAGAAAATAAAAATATTTCACGATCAGAGAATTCCATCGAAGCAATAAATCGATCATTCCGTCACTTCTTGATTTCCAATTTACGGGCACGTGCCTATCGAGAAAGCCACTCTCTTCCCATTATGTTAAAATTATATCAAGTGCAAAACGGAATTCTAACAAGTTTGTTTCGCGACGTACACAATTGACGGCTGTCGTCCATGAAGTCCAATCCGAAGTATGAGGTAACTGCGATAACCGCACGTAGTTGAAGTTGGTATAGAAACGGTATTGTTATCGAATAGTATCTATCCATCTCCATTTCCCGGGGCCCGTGAATAGAGACCTTCCATGGTCGAAACGAAGTTGCCGCTTGTTAGTTTCTACGCCAGCCATTTTCTTTTCCCTCTACTACGTACACGTAGTTATGAGCAATTTGCGAATTTATTATTTGCCTCGTTTACAAATTTATCGTGGAATATTTAAATATTCGTGTTATTAAAATTTCACACGTAGATGTAATTTCTTTTTATTTTTTTTATATATGTATCATTATTTAAAAAATAAAAGTTCGTAATATATATGATTATTTTAGTGTATTTTAAAGAATAGTTTAAAATCTAAAACGCAATATTTGCAATGGGTATTTTAAACCAAAAATTAATCAGGTGTCAACAATTACAATTAAATTACGTACGAACGAAGACCTTGATGAAACGCTTCAAACGAGCTCCTCTCTACGTTTGATCAAATATTATTTTGCCTTAAATTCACGGCGAATTGAACCGTCTAACCGTCCCGTTTCGAGGGTTAATAAGTGGTTCAAGTTCGCTCTACGACACCTTGGTGGGACGACATCATCGTTTTCGCACGCACAACGGGATCCCAAAGTGAAAAGGATAATATTTTGGCGCGTTGACGCGAGGAGAAATTCAGCTTCCGCCGTATATATACCAACCGGATGTATTTGTAATGCTGCTTAATTCACAGGTCATTAAAGTCGGACTATGCGCCATTACTAGCCGCCATACTATTCGTGGAAAGTTGGTAAGCGTGCAATTACTAACGGGGAGAATAGTATTTTCCCTGCTCGTTTATCGATCGCAATTTATTCTTGGAAATTTATCGCTGACTACCATCGAGCGATTCAATTCAAATTGATTACACAATGTCGCATCCAAGGTATTGAATTTCAACGGCGATATCTTATGCTCCCACGTATTTTATACGTGTACGTGGGAATTATGAGATTATAGGAATATTCGATCCAAATTACCAAGATTTTTATTAAAAAATATAATACTCGTGAATATACTGCATTAATAAAATAATGCAAATTCGTCGTTTCATCTAAATCTTTTACAAATAAACTATTCTTATAAAAATAAAAGAAACACGTATACGCGGGCAAACTTAGGAATGCAGTATAAAATGAAAATCAATTCCATTGAACAAGATTATAAGATCAAACGTTGTACACATTTCCCTTCGTTTCGGTGGGGAAATTTATTTCGTTCGACCTCGAGGGAGGTCGACAAAGGGTAATCGTGGAAATTATCATCAGAAAATTTTCTCCGATCTTTATTCCAGGAATACACGAAATTTCAAACCCCCTTCCAACTTGGATGCTCCCGTTCCCACTCGAGAGATCCTTTTTCTTATATATATAGAGAAGAGTTTCCTGTCGATTCGCGTTTACAATTTTTCCTTTCGTACATCTTTCGCTTGTTTCATCCCTTTCTTTCCGCCGAACCCTTTCCCCCGACCCACCCTGTCCGTTTCACCGTGAAAATCCACCCTCCTCCGCCCTTACTTCCCCCCGGTATTCACCCAGGCCTCCTTGCTCGCCAAGTTGAAAATCCTAATGAGATCTTGAAAGTCTGAGATCTGATATTCAAGTCCGTTTACCTTACCTTTGTTTGCAGCTGCAATGCTACGAGAAAAGGGTACATCGCAAACGAATCGGAAAATACGAATGAAATTAATCGAAACGAAAGGGTGATTTTGTTTCCGTTATGACTTAATTGATATTATTAAGCGGATCGAGTGGAGAATCATTTTTTTTTTTTTTTAGTGATTCATTAGTTCAATAATATTTGAGAGTTTTTAATTTAAACGAATTGTGAATTTCATGAAATTCGATCAATATTGGAGATACTATCACATTTCAGTGTAACGAGACAAAATCTAATATTTCAGGAAGAATATGAAATATGTTTTTAATTCTTACAAGAAAATTTATTTGGAAAATCGAAAAGATCAGAAAAGAATCGATGATTCTTTTTATTAGACATTTTATTAGATCTAATTATTTATATTAATTCTCCACTTGATATATTTGTATTAGATTATTAAAATTGTTTAAATTTGCCAGATTAACTTTTGATCCGTTCAAAAATTAAAGGATGGCCACGTTTAACAGGTTGACACGATGGTGAAACGCGATCCGAAAATCGTATTATACGAAGTTATACCTTCTTTACAATTCCACTCATCCGTCGTTTTTCTCAATTTCATCTTTCCATCCTATTCTCAATTTTTCTCGCGATCCTCTCGATTCCCGACGACGAGGTCTCGAATTCTAGTAGACACTGGTGCCACCTTTTCAAGATCACGTCGCGGCAAGTGAAATCGAGCACTTCTTGCCGGACGTGATATATTCACCAAGAATCGATATTCAACGTGAATGTTCCCGGATATCATCGAGGCCCTGCACTCGTCTCGAGTGATAGATAAATCCTGCTTTTGTCACATTCTCACAGCTGTTATCCATTCTAAACCGCGTTTTCTAACACTTCCCTCATGATTTTTGATTAAGTTAAAAATCGTAAAATCGAGAATAACACGTTTTTGGATGGTGAACTTCTTCTTAAAATCGAATCTTAAGAATTTCACGAATGTTGAAAAGTAAGGTAACAAGTTTTTCATCGATTTTTAAATTTCTTTTTGCAAAAAAAAATATTCTCTTCGAAACATATGTATAACTTTAATATTTTAATTTAGGAACAATATTTAAAAATTTCTCTCTTCCACTAAAGATTTCAGGAAAAATATATTTTTCTAAATTAGATCAATCGTAACAATTTCAATTTTTATCAAGGAAATAAAAAAATAATTTTAATTATCCCAATCTCGCAATTGAACGTTGGTTCAAACGGTGATATAATTAAAATCACGAGTCGTTCAAGTTCCCTGAAAGGACGGCGACTTGTTCGAAATGTTCAAACGCGAATCAGATAGGGGGGGTGTCTAAATGGTGTCAAAGTTGCAAACGTCAAAGTCTCGTTACGGCAAACTTCATAGGAGCGGCCGAGCCACCGCTCATTTATATAGACATTTCGTTCTGGAATGAATACAGACGGTGAAATATGTAGTTCAAAGTGTCGCCTCTCTATTTAAGTAATACCTGACGTGAGGAAGGACAAACATAACGACGCTCTATTTAAACTTACGACACTCCGGAGGATTCGCCGTTTAGCTGACGATAAAGCTTTCAACACCGAAATTAACCGGACCAAGCGAATAACAAAGGAAAAACTGTTTCGTAAAGAGGCTACTTCGTTAAAACGACAATTCTCTGTCAAATCAACTCTATAATTCTAAACTCTTCTTAAGCCTCGAGCTTAGAAATCAACAGATCTGTAGAATCGCAAACCAATTTTAAACTCAAGCGAAAAGTTGTAAAAGAACTGGTCAACGTCATTGCCGAATATCCACCGCCCAGACCAATCGTCGAATATTCCTGTCCCTGTCATAAAACTCTGTCCACTTGTATTCGATTCGATAACCGAATCGAATGTTGCTGCTTTTCAAGCTGTCTATGATGCCGCGGGAGTAGGTTCCCGAAGTAGGAATCCCCAGGACGCTGCACCGTAGATAGCCGAAGCGTATCGGGGAAGAACCTTTACCTTTCCGATACGGCGGCCAACGTTTCGTGTCAAATTAGCGAAAAAGCAATGGCGTTTCCTCCCCCGCGGGATGAAACGCTTCACGGTACACGCTCGATTCGTGTAAGAAACCGTGGGATTCTCGATGTCCCTCCATACGACGTGGCCGTAATTCAACCTCATATCGGCCGATATTCCGTGTATGGGATCGATAAACTCCCCCCGGGACCCACCT
>NW_006263315.1:236060-239943 GCF_000469605.1 Apis dorsata | reverse complement strand
CTCCCTGTTTCTTCCATTTCGTAATCGGCCGCGGTTGACCCTTCGTGGCCGCGGGGCCATGATTGGAACCAGGTTGGAACCAGTTGGTCCAGGAGCCAGGATTGTTCTTAATATTTTGTTTGATTTTTACTTTGTCGAGGAAAGGAAAGAAAGTTTGGGTGTAAAGTTGGAAGGAATAATGAGAGGAATGCTTAATAATTGGAAATAGGTGTTATAAAAATTAGTTTTAATAGAAATTAAATTTTGATTAGTCGTACTTTTCGTTATTTCGAAGGGAATAAATTATTTTAAAATTTAAATATTATTTAAATATCTATTCTGCAGATTTCTATTCTCTAAAATAATTTTTTGATATTTAATTATTTGACATTTTTTTTTTACTCCTTTCTATTAAAATAATGGAAAATTTATCGAATGGATAATATACTTTACGAATAAGAGTTTTGAATCCATTTTGCATTCGTGAATTATCTTTAATTTTAAAAAAATATTTACTGTTTATTATATTTAATATAGCAAATTTTTTTCTGATTCTATGTTACAGTATCTCTGAGGCACGAACTTCGAAACTGGAATGAATATAACATAAAGAAATAGGAAGGAATAAAACTTGGAAAGGGATAAGCGGGATCTATGTATCGTGACAAATGAAAAACTTAAAGATCCATTATTCAACGATCGAGTTAAGAAAATGTCTGTAATGGCCCTATCTACTTCGTATAGTAGCTGTTTCACTTATGTATACGGCGGATATCGGATGGTGTCTACGCTCGATAGAGCTCGTGGAATTCGTATCAACTTTTATATTGTCATCTGTGTCGAGAAATGTTTTCGATACAGCTCGTGTTTACAAATACGTATCACGAGTTCGTGAATTTAGAAGATGTTTATACCGGAATTGTGAAACGATTCATCATCGTTTTAATTCTATTTATAAATTTCAATTTCGTTTCACATATCGATAAATTGCACGATTGAAAATGAACGTTCATTTGATTCAAATATATGATTCCTTGTCGTTTGCTTTGAAAAATTTGGCAAATTCAAAAATTAATTCTTCCTGTATCCATTTTAAAAAAATTGTGCATGCTTTACTTTAGATTTTTATGTTTGTACATAAAGGAAAAATTGTATCAATGTATGAAATAAATAGATTTTAGAAAATTTTATGCAATTTTAAATCATTTTTAATTTATTTATTCATTAAGATATATTTCCAATAACTTTACAATACTAATATAAAATTGCATAAATCTTCATTAAAAATCTTTTTATTTGCCTAAAATATTTACTGAACAAAATTAATTCTTCATATTCCTTATTCTCCATCAAATTGTACATATAATTATTATATCATTTTAATCATCTCTCGTATAACAAATTAATCTAACAAATCCTCGAATTCTCCACTTTTTGTAATAAATTTAATATTTTAATAGTTACAAGAGTTCTCACGAACGATTCCAACAAAGAGATGGTAATTTTTAACCAAATTTTATCCCGGGATCCCCCGTCTTTTCACAAACGTAAACTTTCGTGTCATCATCGTTCCACCCTTTCGCAATAAGAATGCACATGTACGCTCGAAGGGAGAAGGTACGTTGAAGCGTTATTATGCACCGAAGCAAACGTGCACGAGCAGCAACTTGATGCGTTTCCCAAACCTCCTCGAGCACTTTCCATTCAATGCGCACCCCCGACGAAAGGGTTAAATGATATTCTCTCCGCTAGAAATGAAATTTGCGGCCGTTAAAACATTTTCTTGAAAATTATTGTAAACAGAGTTTGCGCACAACTGCGGTGGATTATGATCTTTGTTTCGTTTGAAAGTGGAAAAATCGAAATAGAAGGAAACGCGGTTCCTTTTTGTGAATTTTCCTCTGTGTGAGTCTGGTGTAACCATGGAGTCGATGAGTACAAATTTAAATGATCTTTTTTTTTTTTAATTTAAAGATTGCAGGCTACGAATTTTTAGTTCAGTTGAAACAGAACTTTATGCAATTGATACATAGAAAATCGCCAGAAAACTAATGAAACCGCGAGTTAGTTGCAGAGATTCAAAGTTTCCATAGCGCTTAATAATAGCGCGGAGATTATGAATGGATCCGTAACTTTTTCCTGGAAATTTATGTTATTCCGGGAATCGCGTCTGTCACTTGTCTGGAGTTTGAGATAGGTCAGTGAAACGAGGCGCGAGGGAATACATTTCAGAAACCGAAAATCGTATCGAGATAAATGAAAAAATATTTTAAAGAGAGCAAGATTCTCTCTATTTTTGATCGAGTTTTAAAATAAATTAAAAGTAACAATTTCTCTCGTGTTCAAAAATATTTTTTTTAATTATCTAAAATTTTTATTTTGATTATAAATTTGCATCTAATAATCATTCAAAAAATTTTATAAATAAAAGGATTTGAGATCAACCTCAAATAAAGAAACACTTGTCTCAAGAATAAAAATTTTTATAATTGGATTAAAGTGAATCCACATATTTCTTGATTGATGACTAATGAACATGTCATGATTGAAAATGATGTTATTAATGAATATTTTATTTAACAGTGGAACAATTTTAAACGTCATACTAATCTAAAAATAAATTAATTACAATTCAAATTTAAATTGTCTGCAATGGATTTTATATTTTTTTTCTTATAAAAGAAATTTAATACTTATTTCCATTAGATGCATTAAACTATAATTTAACACTTTTTTGACAAGAATAGCAAGGATTAAACCATCGTTTACGATAATTAAATTATTCTTGAAAGGAACAAGGTGTTCTTTTCTGCAATATTTAAGTAAACCCAGATTAAAGAAGATAAAGAGCAAAGTGATAGAGATATCCAGCAAAGTACCATTTTCCTTTGGTTAAATATTATTACGAAGATTGATTGTGGAGAGAGATATTTTTAAAGAACGATGAGGTTTATTTGCCAAGTACAAACTACAAGATGGATTGAAGGCTCATAAGGCTAAAGAGTTGAAGTGTAATACTTCTTTGCCTCTTCTCGATCCTTTATACTTTTCTCCTCCATTCTTGGATCCGGAATGGAATTTTCTCTAACTTATTTACTTCACGTTGCATATTACAACGTAACTTTTACATTCTACAAATATACAATTCTACGAAAACGCTTACTTTTCTTCTGAAACGAAGTGAATGAAAGAAAAAAAAAAAATCTCAAAGATACATCATGAATTTTCATCAAACTAAATATAATGAGGTTTTATACGGTTTTATATGAAATGTAACGAAATGGTGCATCTACCGTCACGCGAACGAAAGCAAGTATTGGATCTTCTGCAACCAACCGTCTTCCATCAACGTTAAGAGGCTTATGTATTATAGTATGGAAAGACAGTAGGAAGAAGAATGATACGGATGGAGATATAAATAAGTATATCTGCTGTTACAAGTGGATAAATCGTAAATCCATGATGTATGTACTTTAAGATTTAAATCAGCTTTCGCTGGTAACCATTTGAGGAAAATCTATACGGAGAACGTTCCATTCTTTGGAAATATAAAGTAGGATTGAAAATGTTCTAAATTATTTCTAAAACTCATGAACTCATATCGATATTTTTACCTCTAATTATTAAAATTTTAATAACGAAATTTTTAAAATTTTTTACGAAATCAATGATATTTGGAAATATTTAAATACATCGTGCAAATTGTTTCTTAAAATAACAGCTGATAGAACTCGGATTATCTTAATAAGACGCGTATTATATATAACCCTTATCAATAGTCCTGTTCTGTCGAGCGAAAAGCACGCACGGTATTTGACGATATCACTTAGATTACTGGATTCCGATCACGTATCGATCCGTGATTACTCGGCTCAAAGCTGCTGCTCCTTTAAAAAGCTCCTTT
>NW_006263315.1:232493-235865 GCF_000469605.1 Apis dorsata | reverse complement strand
AAAAAAAAAAAATACGAGAGAAAAAAGAAGAAAAAGAAGAAGGAAAAATATATTTATATAATTGTTCAGCCATTTTATTTTTAATATTATCCCAGAATAAGATTATTTCTCAAAGATTTCTCTTGTAAATTCAAGTAGACTATTTAATACAGTCGGATACTTTAATGATGAATCGTATGCGAAAGAGCATAGATAATCGCGATTTCATCCGGATTTAGCCCCCTTTAAGAGGATTTTAGAAAGCGAGGAAGCGTCAAATCAAGTACATTCGTCAAAGTAATCAATCACATTTGTGGAAATGATTGCCGCTGCCATGGCGATAATCGTCGCTAACAAATCGGCTTCCAATTATTCTTCGATCCGTTAATACCACGTCAAAACTGCTATTATTGGACGTTGATGTCCTTTCCGTTTATTCATTTCGACAGGGCGTATGGCGTATGAATGATTTTCTTGCGCGTTACGCAATTCAGAATTTAAGTTAAGTTTAATATAAAATTAAACTATTTATTTTCGAGTTATTTTATTTTTCTTTTTTTCAAATTTTCTTTTCTCAAAATTTGTGATCCTTCATTTTCCTGTCCCATATTCGAATCAAATACACGTTTCAAACGTATGAAATTACGCGTCGATTCAAATCCGAAAAGTTTGTAGTGATGTTAAATTATATTATTTATAAAGTTTATCTGTACGAATAAATAACTGCATAATCCTATGATATGTAATTATTATGTAAAATAATTATTCAAAATTCTTGTTTGTGTTGCTCATTATTTTATTATGAAAAATACACGTGTCTATACTCAAAACATTCTTGAATTTACGATTTCATAAAAATTTATAGATAGACAATTGTACAACAATATTAGAATTATACGTATTATAATTATTCATTTCCTCGTTATAGAATAGACAACAAACGAACGAGTTTTTTTTTTTCATACAATTTTCATTCTTGTACATTAAACAAGGAGAGAGGAAGAAGAAAATTAGGACACGTGTATTCATTTTCATATTTTTTTAACCAACACACACATTTTCATTTCGAATTTTAAAATTATACCATGTCGTGTTTTAATAATACTAAACGAACGTATATCAAAAATTAGCACACACAGTAAAAACGTCAGAAAAATCGAGAGAAATAATTATTATCCGTTATTATATGAGAGAGGATGAGAAGGAAATATGACTTGTTACAGGTGTAGATTTGCAACAACAATTCTAGATTTGATTTTACCTCACGATAAAACTTGCTATTAGAATTCTTCCGATACGATCTTATGAGGAAACTTTTTCCCCGAATTAAAACCGAGTAGTTAGCAAGTTCGATGAAAGCACGAGTCACGCTAATAGAGTACCTAATTGAAATAAAAATGAAATCCGGCAAGTTAACCCGATTTCTTCTCTGTTGAAACGAATCACGTTTAATTTTCGTCAGATTGAATATCGGGGTAGAAAATTTATGGCGTAAGAATTTTCGCAATTTTATTTCCAACCCTTTCGTCCTATTAAGTGATAAATCAGAAATTTAGAAAATTCTTTTTCTTTATCGTTAGATTTTTCCACACATTTAAGAACAACAACTGAAAGAATCTTGCAAGAAATTCAAGCAACCGTTAATTCGTTTCTATAATTATTCATTATCTCTCTCAACAGAGAAATATATAGAGAAACGAGAATACATTAACGGAATCATGTATTAATTAACCGCTTAAAATCACCAGAATTACCCATTTATCAATATAATAAACAATCGAGACGAAATATTTAAAATCACCACGGAACGAGATAAGTATATTGATTCATCATCAGGTACAAGCAATTTCAACCTCAACACACCGTTTTTCATTTCGATAAGTAGCCACGGCATCCCCCCGCCCTCCCCAAACATTGTTCACGGAACAACATTCTAATGTATGGGCCAACCGGCGGAAAGCTACTAAAGCAGATGTTTTATTCATAAAACGTTGATGTGATATAGTACCGGGAGGAATATCACGCGGCTTTGTTTGTATTCCATTCCGTATTACCCAACCTTCCCATTATGTGAAAATGATACACTATATCTGTATCGAATACGATACAGATATTGCGCTGCATCGATAACCGCCCTTCTCCTTCCTCCCTTCCTGCGCATTATGCGGTCTTTTCCAGTTTTGCAATCGGAGGAGGGTTGTTCGAGAAAAGGTTGCCTCGAACGTAAACTGTTCTCCTCCAATGATGACCTATCGAGCGAGATCGGAGCAGGCTTTAAGTTCACGAAATGACATTTAAATTTTTAAGGATGGTCGTATATAACTAGGAGAGAATATAAGGATGGTCGAGAATCTCTCAAACACTTTTGAATAATCTGAATAATCGAGTTTTCTTTCTTCATGATTTTTTTCTAATATGTACAATTTTTCTTATCCTCTTTGGATTCCAGAGATGAGAAGAGATGAAGATATGTAATATAGAATTTGGAATGTGGAATATTTTCAGTAAGTATTTGGATCTAAATTAAGAATGTTATTAAAAGTTATAGTTAACAAAGAAGAGGGAAAGCTTTTTCATCGACAAGAGGCATAAAGAAAAATAATAATGTATAAATAAAATGTTGGAAAGGAAGTCGATCAAGCTTAAAAGAAGTAGAATATTATCGATAAATCTATATATCGCGCTATATGCTTTCCTTATTCTTACGTTGCTTAGTGGAGCATAATGACGCGTGATGCAATATTAATAGATTTAATTTTTTTACTCCCTGTATTTCCAAAGAAACGATAATTATAGACCGATAATCGATCATACTATTAAAAATATTAATATTTTCAAAAATTACGATACAATCTTTTCTTACAATAACTTTTTTTAATAAAAAAAAAATAGAAATAACAGAGAAGAGAGAATTATTTAAAATTACTCGTAATTTACATCTCTTGTTCGATAACTTTTAATTATTTATTAATTTATTCAAAGCTCGAGATCAAGATAAAGAAATTTAAACAAAATTGTACACGACTATTTTGTAATCTCGTTTTACAAATACCGAAAATGAATTCTTGAATAAGGATGATCGGCAAACATTTAACCATTAATTACGAGAAACCGTGAAACGACTATACGTCGAATATCAGAGGATTCCGCCACGGATGGAACGTCTTGCTAGGAGAATTCCAGTTTGAATCGAGTAGTCGTATCAGATCGAAGCAATTCAATCGTGCGAAATTGAAAAGCACGGAAGAGCATGAATCACCGTGCATTGAATCAGATCGAATGAGCTCGGATGTGTTCCGATCGGAAAAATCGAATCTCCAGGGGAAATGCCGCGATTACACACTTGCTTGCGACAATAGGGAGTGAGAACAAATCAATAAACGTTTTCTCAGA
>NW_006263315.1:228293-232305 GCF_000469605.1 Apis dorsata | reverse complement strand
CCACCCAACGTTTCCCGCCTTAATTTAAAAAAATATCCTAAACCGGAACGAGTGGACGGAGCGGGGAAAACTCGTTCTGGAAAACGATAATAATATCATCGCCGTGAATTTAAAAGTCAGATGCAAACGAGAAATGAAAATACGAAGATTTAAATGTCGCCGATGCAAGCAGGGAGGACACGAACTCTATTACTTAATTGCGCGTCGTCTTGAAGTTTCTCTTTAAAAATAAATAAGGGTGAGGTTCGAATCGAAGTTTTTTTCTTTCTTTCCAAAAAAGAGAGAGAGAGAAATCGATCGACGAAACGAGAATTACACGATCGACTCGATCAATTTTTGATATCAACGGAATAAACATTTATCGAGTGCCTCGCGCATGATTAATAATGCTCACAGTTAACGTGAACCACGTTCCAGCTTAATTAACATAAATTGCGTTCGAGAGTCTCAAATTGTAGTGTACACTAGCATTTAGCACAAGCATTAATGTTTCTCGAGCATTCATTTGTCTAATCCGACGTTGAATGGAAATTGTATCCCCATTCGTCCAACGCGTTCGTTTTAATCGAGGAAAATATAATTAAATCATTCGAAAAAATTAGAAGATTAACAGAGATGTTCGATATTAATGAGAATTTCCAGATTTTTCAATTCATGAATTATCTTTTGACTTTTTTTCTAATTTTTTTCCAAATACTTTTAACCCTTTTTCTTTCTCTGATTCTCGACAGATGGAGCATCATATTTTGTTCGAGATCATACATATTAAATTTATGAAAAAGAATTAAAAACCTTACTTTAGAAAAAGAAATAATATATTTTCATTCATTTTTACCGAAAAAGTTACCATATTTGCACAATATCAAACAATTAAAGCAACGATTAATCGTATGTATGCAATCTATGTTTCACATAGATAAAAATCAGGGACAGAAAGAAACAATCGATAGCAGAAAACTTTCGAGTTGATAAGTAACGTTCCCAATTAATACCTAAGTCCCCCTCCTTACAATAGGGAAAGGAGGGAAGCCAATTTTTATAAATCAGAACGCGATGGAAGGGAAGGTCTCGTATCAACCGAAAGAAATCGTTCTCTGTCGCGGTGTGAAACTTTAGTTTTCCGGGTATAAATGGAAAAATAAATGTCTCGATTCGAAGTTCATTGTCCTGGGTGGGCCAGATAGGGAGAAGGAGGAAGGGTTGGAAACGATAAAAGGGGAATGGTACAAAGTGGCGGAAAAGGTAGCAAGGTGTGGCGCCGCCTCATACTATGAATTATTGATGAGAAAATTCGACTTGGGATTTTAGTAAATAATTTATCGGGAACACCGTCATAAAATTATTCCCAAGTTTCTTCTCCTCCTCCTCCTCCTCTTCCTCCTCCTCTTCCTCCTCGAGACACCATCGTCCACCGTGGGGGGAAACTTTCTTTTGTTTCCACGCGAACAATCCGCAGAGTAAACTTGGCCGAAATAAAGTGAAGTTTATTGTTTGTCGGCGGTAACGAGGAGGCGTGTGAAGAAAGAAAATTAGGACGAGGGCGTGGAAACAGATTGTAATTAAAGTTTATTAGCTAATTTGGATTCATTATTGCGTTATTTTCCGTGCTTTGATCCTCTCCTCGCTATATATCGAAAATTCTTAATAAACGATTTAAAGAAATTTTTGGATATATATATATATATATATAAATATTCATTCGGATTACAGTTATTATATAATTACATTTCCTACGTCTTTCCATTTCCTTGACAATGATAATAATAAAACGGATAAATTAAGAATAAATCTCTATTTAGGTTCCATTTCGTATAACTATAACGTATTAAAGGAATGGAACTTGAAATAGAGAAATAATGGTCATAACTGTATTTCATACCGTAATACTTTTCCTCTTTTAAAACAGTTTCTCTTCAAAGACGTATAGCTTCCACCAGTTCTATAAAAATTCCACTTACTCTAACATATTTCGTCATTAACTTTCTATTCCATGCCTTATATAATTCAAGTTAAATCTACAAACTAAAATTATTCCAAAGAAATATATCATTTCATTATAGATCACTTGATAAAATTACAAAAAAAAAGAAAAAAAGGAAAAATGTAGAAGAACAATAAAATAAACGCGAAACAGCAATTAAAGATAAGGATTAAACAGTAATTAAAGCGAGGCTAAAAGAATCCATTATCAGAATCGATTGTATCATCGAACGTTGTTAATTTTCCCAATTATCTTCCGTTACATAACCTTAATGTAACATCCCTTAAACGAATTTTTAACCGCTTGTCCGAATGCAAGAAATAATGGAAAGATGTTACATAATTAATAATAATAATTAATAATAACAATAATTTGCAATCCGATAAAATTGATTCCCGTTTACATTCTTTAAATACACGATAAATCATGATTCGATCATGCACACAGAATCCAGCTATAATTCCTCGATCGATAAACAATCGTTCTTTCGAAGGGAAAGGAAGAAGAAGGAAGAAAGTAGGATGCAAAAAAGAAAAGAAGAAGAAACGAAAAGAGGAAGATGGCCGGTAATTATTTAACGTCACGATCCGCTAAAAGGATTCCCACGGAGGCGCGCGTTGCCCAGAAATTATCGCATAAAGAGCGCTATTTACAGGCGGAGAAAGAAGCAGCGCGAGGGATAAGAATAGAACGAGACGAGGGGGAGGGGGAGTTGGTGCGCGTGCCTTCGTTTCACAGGATAAACCTAAAGATAAAAATGTCCTGAACGGAACTTCTCTGTGTCTGTTGGGCAATGGAGGACGACAGAAGGAGAAATACGAGGGAGAAAAAAGAGAGATTATGGCGTAGGTGTTGGCGAGACGAGGAAGACAAGAGAACGGAAGGATGGAAGGAAGGAAGGAAGGAAGGAAGGAAGGAAGGAAGACCGGTATAAAGTAACGCGAAACAGTGCTGCATTATTCACAGCATGAATTATTGATGAGCGTCGCGTAAAATATGAACGCTGGCGAGTCGTTATCAACGCCAGCGCAGCTCGTGCCTCCTCTCTTTGTCCGCGTGCACGCGCGCACCCCCAGCCTCCACCTTTCTTTTCCTTTTTCAACCCCTCGATGTTACGTCTCGCCGCAGGGACGGTGACGGACTCGAGGAGAACCCGTTTTTCCGAGGCCGGTGCGCACACGGTTGCGAGCGAACAAATGGGATGAGACAGACGACACCGCACATATTGTGTTACGTCATATCCCCTGCCAGCCCGGGGAGGATCACGCTCTCGTTATTCCTTGCCCTCCTCGCGTTTTACGCTCGCCCATTTCCACCTATCCTCTAGGCCTTCAACCTCTAACCCCGGCCAAACATCCGTTGATAGCACGTCGTTTCACCTTCTCTCTTCCCATTCTCGCAAGTCGTCACCACTTCGCCTTCTCTTCTCTTCGGTTAGAACCCAAGTTTCTCAGAAAAATGTGAAAATTTTCTTTGATATTACTGAATCAAGGATGATATCGTGGTATTTTTACAATTAGAAATTATGGTATACAACGTTATACAACTTTCTCCCCAATGTATGTATTTTCTACGAATTGAAATTGTTAAACTTTTTCTCCGTGATAAAATTGTATAATTAATCCGTATTATATTTCCATCCATTAGTCGAGGAGCCCACCATCGATATTTCAAGGGGAGAATACGGGATAAGATAGATTTGCATTTCCTTCCTACGGCGTCGTGATCGTCTCGGTGGATTTTTGTCCCGTGGCATACCTTCGCGTTTAGAACCCTTCCCCATCGGCCTTCCGGAATACTGAACCTGTCTCGAGGAGAGGGGGAGGCAGGGTCGTGGCTCGTCGAGAATGTTCACACGTTATCGCGGCGTTGGAAGGAGAGTCTTCTAATTTGGAAAATTGCTCGCCGGATCGTCCGCCTCATCCCCAACCGAGAATTATTTATGCTCCTCGAAATTGGTAATATGTCCTTACTTTACATACCCCTGCCTCCACCACCCTCTAATATCCGGGGTAATGTAATATTACGTAT
>NW_006263315.1:226875-228071 GCF_000469605.1 Apis dorsata | reverse complement strand
CCTCCTCCTCCTCTTTTTTCGTGAAAATGATTTTTTCACTCCGATATAGATTCAATTTTATTCTTTATCCGTTGGAATCTCGTTTTGGTTAAAGTGTAACACTTGCGAAATTGAAGTTCGTTGCTTGATTGCGTGTACATATCTTGGAGATATTTTGAACTTGAAATTTTTTACAATTGAACGAAATTGAACGCTGGGATAATTAAAGTTGTGTTGTCAAGAAGGAGATTTACTTTTTGTTCTACATTGAAGAAAATGTTTTTTTACGAAATATTGTAATACTTATCGAGATGGAAGTGTACCTACTTACTTTCACGACATCATTTTCATTTATATGTAAAATAGATACTACAAGCCAAGGCTATTTCAACGTTAAAGAACGTTTTGTTAATCTTATTTATACTATGGTAATTTATGATATTTCATTCTCTCATTGGAACGAAACGTGTAAAAAAAGAATATATATTTTTAAAATAATAAATCATCGAGAAATGTGAATAATGTCTATTCTCGAAATACGATTTATCGCGATATAACATTTCTAATTGACGTAAACGTCCACGAAAAATCATCACGAGAATAGAAATCGAACGAAGAAAACTTGTATGTTGAACAGAGAAATCTGCTCACTCACTACTCAAAGTGAAATCAATTTATATAGCCAAAAGCGTGATGTAATCGTCGCGCGACCTTTTCATTTCTATCGTGATAAAACAATCATGGATGGGGGGGAAGCAAGAACGTGCCCTCCAGCGCAATTTTCCCTTTCTGCGTTTCCAATTACGCGGCAGAGTTTATTAATTTCCAAAGATACCTCAAACGAAATTCCTTCTTTCTCTCTCTCTCTCTCTGGACGAGAAACGAGAGAAAAGAAAACGTGGAAGAAGAAAAGAAAGATGTGGAAAAGGAAAAGAAAAGGGGAGAGGAAGCGTTATCAGTAATAGAGAGAAAGTTTTGCCGCAACAAACGACCAGTCCTCCTCTCTCCTCATCCTCTCTTTCGCCCTCTCTCGTTATTCTCTTATTAGTTCGCGTCCCGATTGTGTATCCCCGACCACCCGCAACGCCGTCCCTTCATCAACCGAGGGATCGCTCATCCACGTAAATACGGCGTGAGAAAATCGTTTAAGCTCCCGCACGGAAGATCCTTTGCGTTCTTGTTTAAGCCGAGATAAAAGAAAATACTAGAGAAGACGA
>NW_006263315.1:221799-226808 GCF_000469605.1 Apis dorsata | reverse complement strand
GCCGCCGCCGCTCGTAAATGCACCTTTAATGGCGGTCGTGAAAGATTATCCGACGGCCGTGGAGGGATGGGAGTCTCGTGTGTTTCGTTATTTATCGTCAATTACGCGCGTGTGTAAGATTGTAGTACGTGCGCGATACGGTGTGAATAGGAAGAGCTCTTTAAAGTCGAAGTTTATTCAATTCGGCTTCTCATAAAGCCGACACGATGAGGTGGGGCCCTTTCCGATTCGATTATCACGCTTCTGAAATGAACACAGAGAGGAGATGTAAAATATTTGAGGATTGAAAGATTGAAAAATCTGAAATTGAGATTAGTTTTTTAAGAAATGGAAATACACGAAATCTTAATTTTAATTCTAATCTTTCGAATACGTCTATGGATTAAAAATTTCGAATCCAATGTCAAAAGTAAGATTTTCTAATGAAATTCACACGTTAAGACATAATTAAAACTCATAATCAACGCTATATAATGACGAAAATCCGTTCGAAATTCTGTACGATTCCCTAATTTAAAGAAAAAAAAAAGAAAAGAAAAAGAAAGAGAGAACGAAACAATTTGCATTCCTCGAGATGGAGATACAGAGTTTTTATTACGCTTAAGGCGATCGAGTAAGAGGCGGGGATAACAGGATGACGATATAACCAGGAACGAGACGCGTCAGCCCGTCTATAAGGATGGTTGACGGGCAATCCTGAGGCGTCGATTCTCAGGGGCACGATATAATTTCATAATCAGAGAACGAACGAACGGGGAAACGGTTTCCTCCGATCGCACGTGAACATCATTCGAAATGGCGAGGCGGGATCACGTGTTAAGCAGATATAAGCGCGTGTATAAGCCGGATGAGTGGAGGAGGAGGGAGGGGGTGAAACGGTTCCGGTAAAGGAAACCGCATACGACGATATTGCAAAACAGCCAAAAGGAATTCACGAATCTGCCGTTACCCCTCAAGGCTTGCATTATGACGCGATGCATAATGCAACGTGTGCACGAGGCCTGTGGCATCATACATAGCAATGTCGGATATGGATATGATTTCGAAAAGGATTTCCCTTCCGAGCCCGTTTTTAACCCCTTTCTCTATTCTGTGCCGGCTTGGCGTTTCGATGAGGATGGATCTTAAATTATGATGGAACGTGATTGTTCGTTTTTTTTTTTTTTATTCTTCTCGCATTGGAAATATGATTATTAATAATTATGATTTGAATTTTCAAATCAATTGTAGAAATTATTGTTGAAAGTGAATTCATTATTTATGAAATTGGGATAGATGTTATATTTAAATTTAATAATATTAATTTTGAATTAGCATCTATGAAGAAAATTTATTTATGAAATGATTCTACTTTTATAAAATTTTCTATTTAACCAATTGATCATTTCAATTGTTGTTCGATATTCGCTTGAAAGTCTTAGATATATTTTAAAAGTTAACGAGACAAAAAAAAATTGCGAAACAGTGCGAAAGAAAAAAAAAGAAACGAGACGAAAATGCAAATTCGGTGATAAATCCAGAGCGCTGGATAAGAATGTCCACTACGAGGAAGGGAAAAGTTCGTGAAAAGTGTGTGTCCTGATAAAAAGGTTGGATTATAAGGAAAATTAGAAATTGGTCGAGGGGAAACGTAAAAATGGAAAAAGCATATAAAGATAATAAAATAGTGGAAGAAATGGGGTACGTGACAGAAATATCGTTGAAAGAGAAAATTAAAGAAACTGAGGGGAGGAAATGTGTAATACTGACAAAAAAAAAACGGAAACTATGGAAAATAATATTAGGAAAAAACAGCAAGATAAAAGAGAGAAATAAAAAGAAAAACGAGACACGTATGAAGATAGAACGAGAATATAACGCGATACAATTTTTATTCTTTGCAGAGAGTGTTGAGAAACGTAAGAATGTAACAAATAACGTGACTCGAAAAAGTTTTATTAAATTAAAAAAGAGATGGCTATTAGCTTTAATAAGTCAGAGTAATTAGTAGCAATTAAAAATTAAAAGCGTTAATATACTGTTATTTACACTTACTACTCTTGCCACTTACATTTAATTATTCTAGTTTAATTTTATAATAATCGAGGCAACGAAAATTGTTGCATTTATGCAAATTATTTTGAACATCGTGGATAAAATTTCAGAGAAGATATTAATGAAAATAGAAATTTGCAAACAATAAATTATATTATCTTCTAATTATATTTGAATAAAACTTTTTCTTTAACTATAATAAATTAATGATTTGTTGTTATATTCCCTTCACACGTGAATTTGGATAATTACAAAAAAAATGTTTTCTAAAAAAAGTTAACTAACTATAAATAATAATTTTTTTATTTATTTTTTTTTCCCGATTAGAAGCAATTCTGATTAAGAAATGTTAAGAAAGGAAGTGAAATTGCACCATCTAAAGAAAGACTTAGGAAATAAAATTGTGTCAGCAGCACGCGTGACGTTCCAGAAGTCGAGTAAAAAATAAGTACGTGGAGGAAATATCAAAACTTGTAAGCGAAATATGAAAAAAGCGAAAATTTCCGTTCGTGACCCTATATTTCTAATACCGTGTATAGGACACTGAAAAATGATACGTCACTCAACTTTTAGATACTGACCTGCCACAGTTACTTTTATACTTCCATGCATCGATCTCTCTTTACTTTTTCTGCATTTTCAAATAACACAATGATAAATATATACATCTATTTCAAACTCGATCATTTAATATATTTCATTGACACAGCTTTTTCGAATTATAATAAATAAATTAATTCCAAAAGTTGTTCAATTTTTCAACTCGATACACCTAATTTAAAAACAAACAAACAAAAAAATATAAATTTATAGATTCCAAAAAAAAATGAAATTATTATATATATTATATATATTATATATATTTCGACATATGCTATTCCAACAAATTCTTCGCCAATACCTAAAGTCACCCCCTCCTTCTGTGCACTCCACGTATCCTCAATCCATTTCCTCAATAAAATATCGCAGTCCAAGGAAAAGAATTTACCCAACATTCCACACGTTCACACGAAAAACGTGCGATACCCCGTTCGACACGTCGCGTCGCAAATTATTCGAACCAACTCTGAAAGGTTAAACGCGCGCGACACGTTTCTCGACAGAACGATCTCTACGTGTTACGCTATTGACACTCGAACGCATCTTCTCCAGACGTAAACGTTAAACGTAGCTTCAACGGATCTATATATCGATGTCTCTCCGATCCACAATGCCAGAGATTTGAGAATCAAGGGGCAATGAAGAGGCAGAGACAGGAAAACAAGCGAGAAGAAAGACGAACAAAATTGTACGTGCAAAAAGATTTTAAAATTAATTTAAAACTTCGAATAATATTTATTCCTAAACTACTATATATTCGATCTTACAGTTATATGATTTCTATGATTTTCTATGATTAAACAGATTCGAGATTCGAATGCTTCGAATAAAAAATATTAAATTCAATAAATCGAATAACAATAAATTATTCTTCGAATAACTTATTCTTAACTTCAATTCGTTAGAGAAAAGTGTACATTGAAACACGCGTGTAACTTTGATTCAGTGTTTACACGCATTCCGTTCGCCATTGATCCTCTTTGCACGAGGTTGGAGGGTAGTTCGCTCTTGGGATTGTTTATAAGACTTCCGCGCTTTTCAAACCCGTCTCTCTTTTTCTTTCTCTCGTTTCCAGGCCTTCGATTCTTTCCCTCCCTCCTTTCCTCCCCTCTTCTCCTCCTCCCGATCTCCTTTTCTAGTTTTTCTACCCCCGCTGCCACCAACTCGATGCCAGACAACAAGGGAGATTGTATGTATTACCTCGGCTGTCTGCCGCACGCTTGCCCCGACTCTTCCCAATCTACTTTCGAATCTCGCCACGACCGATACAAGCCAGTGTGCTCTCGCAATGCAATGCGATCAAATCGAACCCTCCTTGTATTCTGTCACGGACTTGAAATCCATACTCTATATACGTGGATATATACATATATGTGTGCGGGTGTGTATGCAGTACGTAAAGGGTATTTCAGGATTATAGGTTAGAGAAGCAATGGGTCGATGGGTATTACGAAATGGATGGATTTTTATCTGTAGAGACAAATATCAGTTCGTTTTTTTCAATTTTTTTGGTTGTCACTTTTGTTCCCACGAATGTTTCCGTACGTGTGATATTTTAATATCACATTACATTTTTTTCTTTTTTATCGAGTCTCTCCAAATTTTTGCTTCACTTTTCAATTTCTTTTCTTTTCTTTTTTTTATTTTTCTTAAATATGAAGAATATGAATTAATCGTTAATAATAATAAAAATAATAAGAAATAAAAGTAAAAGAATGATTGATATAATATAATATAATAATAATATCCCTTTAAAAATTAAGTTTATCTAATCTCTCTAGCTTATTTAATACTCTGAAATGAAATTAATATTCTAATTAAATAACGAAATTTCATAAAAAATAAATCGAATGTAACAGATGATTACTTTCGATCGCAATACTCTGGAAGCCATCCTATTCACACATACATACACACACGTGTGTATAGTATCCATAGGATCAATGATACTTTTCGCAATACTGTCTTTTAGCCGTTTGGTATGGAGACGTCTCTGGACCGCAGAAAATTTGATGGAACTCGACGCACCGGGTGAATGTTCGCTTTTATCCACGTAGCATGGGGGGGGAGATTGCCGTGCTAGATATCGGTGAGAAATGATGGATGACGTCCAATGACTTTCCGCTCTCGTTTCAATCGAATCGTTATTAAGTCGGCTGGAACGAGATGACGGGAATGATTCCGTGTCGTTTATTTCTCTTCGTTTACGTGCTCGAGATCTTTTATCTGTCCGCGATACGTTTGTGAACGTTGGCGGTATTCTGTCGATTCGAATTGTTTAATTTGAAAGATGGGTATGTATATGTTTGATGAGATTCTGTTCTTCGTTTCGAAGAGAAAGAGAAAGAGACAGAGAGAGAATTTTATTATATTGT
>NW_006263315.1:206001-221606 GCF_000469605.1 Apis dorsata | reverse complement strand
TTTCTTTCTTTCTTTCTTTCTTTCTTTCTTCCTTTCAAAGAAGTTGATTTTATCTTGATTAATGAACATTTTTTTAAAACGTTTGATAATTTTTTTAAAGCGTAGAATAGAATTGCGCGCGACTTTTTAAAAAAATCCTTTTCACGGGGGGAAAGGAGAAATTACGGGTTTTAACGGATTTTATATTTGATATACGCGTGTATAATATCATCGTGCGGGGATATGCACTTACACTTCATGTGGTATTAGGTATGCATATTAACCTTCAGTGCCTTTGAATTTATTCCTTTTACATTTTAAAATTAAATAATTTTAACTCGTATTAATAATTTCGAAGGAATTCCATTTTAATATTTATAGAATTTTGCATAACTTGGGCGAGCAAATATTTCGTTTGACGATTTTATTAATTTAATTCGAATATAGCAATTGTGTTTTTCGCCAAGATTTTCTTTAAATACGTCTTAACACAATGCTCGTAATATTTTTGAAAAATATCATCCAACGTACGTATAAATATTTATTTATTACGATACGAATTTACAGATTCGTCTATTCCCCGTAAAATTTTCAAGAGAATTTCTCATGAAATAACACGGACGAGCATAGTTCTTTCATCTCACTAATTAAAGCACAAGTAATTAAAGACTATCTTTCGTGTTAGTGTAAATAACTTCTTAGAGAGCGAGATATTTAATAATGCCGAACGTTGATTTATAACCGTCCAATAAATTAATTACCTCTCGAAATCTGAATTTAATTATTCCAGCTACGATTGAAAGCTCTATCGACCGAGAAATTAAACCCTTCTTGATAATATTCTTGAAACAGAGCCTCGAATACTTATCTCTTGTGAATGACAGCTCATCTCCTTCCTTCGTTCGAAAAACGCCGATCGACCATTTATTTTATATACCATTTACATTAAACGTCCAATTGTAAAAACTTTTTACGTGTAAAGCGCGGGATAGAAGTCTAATTTCATTCTTCTATCGGAAGGATCGATATAAGATTTAACACTGGTGGTAAAAGGGGGTCGTGGCAATTCGTATTTATTTTCCGCGACGTGACATACGCGTAACAATATTTTAACATAATGACGGGGGCGTTTATTATTTAAATTATGAGCAAAAATCTGCGGCTAAGAAGCGCGAGCTTTGCACGCGCGCGATAATGAGCGTGCCGTTTGAAAAATTGCACAAAACGCCGTTTCCCCTTTTTCCGTTTTTGCCTTCATTTGCGATATATCTCATTTTGCCTGGGAAACGTCGCGTTTTAATTAGTCAATTAAAATCACGATACAAGAGATTATTATTATTTTTAATAAATTTTTAATCGTATTGTAATTGTTAATACGACATATAATTGTCGAATGTCGTTTGAATAAATTGAGATTTTTTTTTTAAGGAAGACAAAGAGATAATAATAAATAATTTCATTCATATTTCTTCTTATTGTTTCTTTCAATCAAATACGATTTTGAAAAAAATTTAACAATATTTGGTGAATAGAAGTTTTAGTGATAAGTTTGAATAATTTAAGTAAATATTATTTCAATTATTTGTTTGTAAAATTCTTTGTATCTCCTTTCTTTTTTTTTTTCTTTCGAGTCAACAGACTTTTTGATAAAATTTAATCATACTCTCAGGATAGAAAGAAACAAGGAGCCACAATTTTCTTCGTTGGTATCTTTCCAAGGTAACTTCATATTTCCAAATATTTCTACTTTCCACGCCACGTTTCTTTACTTTGTCACGCGCCATCTTATCTTTACGTGTAATTTCGTTGTTTCGTTCTCACAACGTTTCTACCTTTAATCCCGTTTGTTCGTGAAAAAAAATATTATCCGCATAACGACGTCTTTAATTTGCATAACGAAATATAAAAATACCGGAATAAAACCGGTGGAAACGCCGCTCGAAACAATTAAAGGATCTCTGTTGTCCACAGGGAGGATATCAAATATATTAGATATGAAAGGAAAAATAAAATTGGAAGCGATAAAAGTGTTTCGTATTCAATAAACCGCGTGTTTTTCTTTTTTTATGAATAATTTTTAATATTTCACGTGGAAAAAAATGTAACGTAAAAATTATTCTTCTAATCTTTGAACAACTCGAAACCTATCATCAAATCGTTGTACATTCGTTCTAAAATACTTTCCACGATAAAAATAATATCAAATTACATTTCAATTAACATAATTCCAAATTCTCGTTGTTATAAAATTACGCGCGATTTCTGGTTCCATCGATTTTCAATTTTCATTTAAGAAGAGAAAAGAAAAGGGAATAAAAAAATTGGAACTTGAACGAATCGATCCAAAGTTCGACGAAACGCATGCCCACGATAACATATGGTTCCCCCTCTCCCCCCCAAAAAAAACAACTCGTAACTTTAATTCGTTTAGACAAGGGTGTGCAACCAGAGAACATTCTCAAGCCGAGAACGATCAACGGAATGGTTTTCCAGTCCGAAGAAGAAGAAGAAAACTCGCGGATACGTACCCACCCCTAACGAACGTATACTTTCGCTGACCGCGTCTTTCCTCCCCTTCTTTTCCTCTCTTTCCCTGTTTCTCGCGCTCTTCCACCCCTCTCCCTTTCTTTCTTTCTTCCATCGTCCCAAGGGGGCAAAACCAGTGCTCGAACACTCGACCCCTCGAGAGAACCCAATTGAGTTCCCGGGGCCCCGGTTCATCCGATTATCGCGCCATACAACAGCGTTCACCTTTATGAAACCTGGTGAAACGAAACCTGGTGGATGATGGAGGACCATGGGTCAAGGTGGTGGAGGGATCCCGCGAAAGGAAGGGAACGATTAATCGCGTTTTACTAGACTTCGAGCCAACCAATTTGCCCGGAAAGGTCGTTGTTTTCAGATAAGGGAGAGCGGAGGAACGAGAGGAAGCGGAACAATCGAAGAATCCGACCGTGATCCAGAGAGTATGGACAAACAATCTTATCTTATCCGTCCAAGAGATAGGACTCTCAATTTCTGCCTCTCTCTCTCTTCTTCTTCTTTCCCCATTGGTCCCTCGTGCTTCCACGTACGAATGAATTCTCTCCCTCTTCGAGGCTCGAGCGCCGAGATTTTTCGAGATCGATTCTTCTATTTCTTTTTCTTTTTTTTTTTTTTTTTGCCTCTCTCTCTCTTCTTCTTCTTTCCCCATTGGTCCCTCGTGCTTCCACGTACGAATGAATTCTCTCCCTCTTCGAGGCTCGAGCGCCGAGATTTTTCGAGATCGATTCTTCTATTTCTTTTTCTTTTTTTTTTTTTTTGCACCTGTCTGGAACAAGATCCTGTTGTGACGGTTTATCACGATGCCGATTGATAAATATTGGTTGAAGAGGAATATCGGAAGCAAACAGGTGTTCCAGGTGGTGGTAATAAAGAAGGGGAAGGGTTGTTCTCGAGCACTTTTTCTTCCATGATGCCATGGCGATTGGAAGTAAGTTTTTCTCCACTCGCTTTTTACGCTTTTACGCTGTTGATGAAATTTTCTATCTTTCTTCTTGTGTGCATGTTTTTCTTTTCTCTTCTTTAAGGGAAATTTCTTGACCGGGATTCCGTTGTCCCGTTGTCGCTTGCCGACGAATCTTTGGACGAGGATTATGTTAAAAATGTTAGGGCGTTGAATACGATGAAGGTAATTTTTCGAGTATTTTATAATCGTTGGAAAATTAATTTGTTTATTTATACCGTATAACTGATATTGAACGAAGCGAGCGAAATGAAACGGAAATTGGACAATCGACGCGAGATATTATATCGATTATATTCTGTAGAAAATTATAAATTCGCACAAAGCAAATTTCAATTTCAAGCTAGCAATTTCTGCGCAAAGAAAATTAATTTTACGCACGGGTATAGAAAGCGGAGGAGTTGAATTAGATTTAGATGAATATGGCTGATTGGATGGGCGGGTTGACGTAACGTGTAACGTGCAATTGCGAAGAAGAAACAGGGTGTGAAAAGCGGATAAACAATTACAAAGAGATTGAATAGCCAGTAGTTGTATAAATTATGATGTTTCGGATTAATTTGCATGCCATTTATATATAAATGTGCACACGCATTATATTGAAAATATAATTCCTACGATGAATCCAATATTTCTAGAGACCCTTGATTAACTTCTTATTCAAAAAATGCAGCGATGTTAATTATCTTTTAAAAAAAAATTTCTATCTCACAACGGATCTGCTTGAAATAACGATAAACTTGGAAACTTATTACTTCCTTTCTCTCAATTGTTATGCTAAAAAAAAAAAAAAAAAAAAAACTTGGAAACTTTTTTCTTCCTTTCTCTCAATTTTTATGGTAAAAAAAAAAAAAAAAAAAAAAACTATCTTGTTTGTCGTTTCGACGAGCACGCTAATGAATATAATCCCGCCTCGAGATTAATCGAAAATTCTGTTACATCTATATATGCACGATATCTAGCATAGAGCGTCTTACGTCAACATCATATTGCAATCAGTGTTAGGACTGTTGAATTTATGGTCGACTAAATCCACAAATTACTACTATGCAAGTAGTTGGTCTAAATGCAACTCGCAACCGTAAACATAGATACTGGTATTTACACCATACTGGGTCATGGTAGAGCGATTCGGCGGGTCCAACGTTAATATTCGGACAACGCTAAACCGATTTTCTTGCGACAAATAATAATCAAACTTAACTTAATGAAAACAAAGGGTACAACGCGAGGTGTTATATCATTTTTATCATCAATCTAATTCTCTGAGAAAATTTAGAAAATTGATAGTATTCGAAGACGATCGATCAATTCGATTTTTGAACGAAGCAAACGATTGTTTCAAAGAATATTATTAGAATATAATCGATTAATGAAATGATTTCTCGAATAATTTTCTATTCTTTTTATGATTTATTTTATTCGAATGAATTTCACTCGAAGATTGAAAATAAAAGTATTGTTGTATCGTAACGATACAACAGACAATACAGAAATATCTGTCGTTTGTCGAACGCGTAATGTATTCGAGAGGGACGGTAATGCATTCTCGTTAGTCGAGCATAATTTAAACTGAATAATGGGTGATTGACGTCCGGACGAGGAAACACTCTCAGCCATCCATCCCTACATCTGATTCCAGTGTACAAACCTAATCACGATTCGGAGGACAGACGATAGTAGAGTGAAAGGATTAAGTAAATCGAATACTGAATTGCACGTTACAAAACTTAATAACGATTTCAAAAGTGTTCTTCCCTCTCTAATCTTGTCTCAGAAATATTATTCAAACATCGAAATTGTTATAAATATTGTTAAATTAAAAAATTTAATTTTCCCTTGCTTGTTGAATTTTTAAAAAAGAAAGTATAGATATATAATATACTAAATAAACAATTAAACGAGCAAATTTTTTAAACTCTCATTCTTCGTAAAATATAATTGAATCTCGATACGAATATTTTAACGGAGATTTAGATTCAAAGTTAATTCATGAAGAAACGAAACAATGCATATTACGATCGACGAAATCTCGAGCGAAATACCACAACACGCGTAACGAAAATGCACAAATGCAAAAAGAAAAAGACAAAGTTCGTTAAAGCTCCTTATGTTTATCCACTGGCGTAAATCCGCGTTTTGTTCCACCGAATATTCCCGACCAGACAAATCGTTGCTAAATTCTATCCCCCAAGGGGATAGCTTGGCCGGGCGCCAAGATACGGTACCCGAGACGCCATCTACTAAACTTATTTAATTATTTTTCTATCAACCGTTCCCTCTTGGGGATATGAACCAGGTGAAAGAAATCGAGCCGAGTTGTTTAATTATTCCCGTGCTCGATTCTTTCGCGCGAATATAATCCGATCTATCGAAAAATCGAACAATCAAAAATAAGTTGCGAGTAAATCAGAAGAGATTTGATTTCTTTCTAAAAAAGTCTAAGAAATCCTAAATGGTTTAAAATCAAATATTCGGCTTATAAACTAACACGTGATGAAACTCAATGAAACAATGTTCCTCCATTTTCTCGAAGAACACATTTTTTCAGAGACTAAATATCGCAGATTAAATATTACCTCTTAACCGACGAGCGAACGAAATTAAAATAAAATTACAAAAATTAAAACAACGCTTCTCTACATCGTTCGAATACCATTTACATTTTAAAACGCCGATCAAAATAAACCTAATTAATAAATTATCCCTCGTTTCTTATTAAAATCGTGCAAATGTAGACTCGAGCAACGCGCGATACCTGTGCGAAACCGGGCCAGAGGGGCAAGGATTTAGTAATTTATTTTCTAGGATGGGGATTAAACGGGCTCGATTCGAATTCCGCACCGATTCCTGCTAGAATTCCGAACGGTGGAATCGAAGGATACAACGCCGACCCTCGAGTCTCGTCGTAGAGAGCGGTAAAGGTTTCGGGACCCGGAAACGGTGAATTAATTCGCGACGAACGACAAGCCCAGTCGCCATTCCCCTTTAACCCCCTTGCTCTCGGCGAATAAACATCAACGGCAGAAGTTGACCGGGTTCGGTCGTCGTAGTCGTCGTCCTCCTCTTCGTGGTACTGGATGTCGGTTTCCGGATCCCGGGGCGCATATCCGGAATTCATCCAAACCTTGGCCGCGTGTCCGCGTGTTTGGCACAGGTTTCCAAATCTCGTTTCTCTGCGCCCTTCTCTTCCTCCCCTCCCTCCTTTGCATCTGCATCGGACGTCGCGGTGAGGGAGGGGGAGGGGGTTTGATTTCGATGTATAAACCCAACTGTGTCGATCGCAATCCGCGAATTGGCGCGATACGAATTGATATCCAATTCGGGGGCCTCGGCGAAATTAGCGGGCTAACTGCTTTTGCGCCCGGGCAACGCTCGCCCGATTGCGCCCCAATTTCGAGTTTACACCCGAGAACTGTTTGATGATTGACTTCGAGCGGAATTTGGGAGAGGGAGTGTATTTCCATGCGTTTTGCATCCGTTTCCCTCTTTTTTTTTTTGTTCTCGAAGAAGAAGAAGTAGAAGAAGAGAGGGCTTTTTCTCTGTATTTCTGGATGGAGTTTTTGGCGAGGATGGGGTAATTCTGATCATCCTAGAATGAAATTGAAATGACGATTGAAATTTGTTTGTAAGAGAGAGAAAGAAAGAGAAAGAAAGAGGAAAAAGGGAAATCGAAGCGTTGTTTCGTTTTAAACAAAAAAAATTGTGAATAGAGATATTAAAATTAGGAAATATAGAAGATGAATCTCTAAAAAGCGATATAAGTCGAAATAACTCAAAGAATTATTTGTTGTATGAAAAAAATGTTTCGTATGAAAGTTATTAATTTTTTTGCAAATGGACATGAATGAAACTTAAATTTGTTTTTTTTTTAATGAAAATTATTCGTTTTTTGGTTTTTTTGAAACATTTTCTCGTAAAACAAATTATAAATTATTTGAAATAATTGCGAAACAATTGCATCTAAAAGAATTTAAAAATAAATATTATTGATTTAAAAAATTAAAAAAGAAATCGTACAAAGCAATGAGTAAAAAGAGATTAATAATCATGTAGTAAGGAACATCTTTTATAATTTTACGCATAACTTTTTTAAACGCAACAAGAATTTCATAAGTGACACAGAAATATAACAAAAAAAGAAAATTCGCGTTTAACATAGAATAAATAAAAGAGAATGTAATAACAATTCTTCTCTAAAAAAAAAAGAGACACGTACTCGGAAAAATATACTGCACTGTAGCACTGTACTCGTAATTTTATTTGAAATTCATAAACCACGCCTCTATTCATTTTCCTTTGAGAATCACAAAACTATTTCTTATGAAATATGAAACTCTTGGTGGCGTGTAAGGGAATTTAATAAAAAATGATTCCAATATCGATAGCACGTGACAAGTTGAATTTCTCATCCGCGGCTCCCTCTGTGCATGCAATTTCAAATTCTCCTTCTCGATCGTTCTCACGGAATTTATTTAAGATCTGATGAGAAACCAATCGAATCGAAACGGTTTGTAAGAGATATATCCGTCCCGGAAATATCCGCCGCTTTTCCATCTATACAAAAGCTTAACAGCTGAAAATCGGGGATAACGACACGTGCATAGGATACGTTCATTTTACCGTTTCAACAGAACAAAAGACCCTCCATCTTTTATCGAGAAATTGTTTAAATGCTGTACAGCATCGATATATCTCTATTGAGATATATCGATATTTCACTTCGATAGATTATCATGGATGAAGACGATGATTATCAATTATTAATCCATTGTTCGTTTTATTCTATGATGACTCGTTAAAAATCGATCATTTCGAACGATACACGAACGTATCTCTTATAAAAAAGAATGGTTAAAATTATTTATACAAAGTTGAATACATTAATTTGATCGCAAAATTAATATCCTCTTTCCATTCTTCAATTAACATATCTGTACATCCATTATTTCTTCATTTCATTGAGTGCTTATTTTTGTATGGATAAAAAATTTCCTATTCCTAAAACAGTTAATTTTTCCCCTTTGTCGAATAGTTGATTCCTAAATGCGAAGCAATTCAATGAAACGAAGGCAGTCGATATCGAGTAAAATTCTCAAATCGAATCGAACCTGATTCCACTACGTACGTACGAACAAGATGAACAAACGAGACAGTGAAGGCAAACGACACCCCGTTCACTTACCGATTGGCACGTTGACAGCAAAGAGAACGACAAGGGCGCGATGGCAGAGCATTGTGCACTGCATGGAAAACGCGATGAATCGTCGTCGGTCGTTGGAACCAGCAGCTGCTCCTTTTATCTACTTAACCCTGTCATCTTTCGCGAGAACATCTGTTTCCAGTCTTCTGACGCATAGCATGCCTGAAACAAACGAGTGTACCATGCTTAAAATACGTGTGTTTGATCGCTTCGTTCCTCCTATCCTTTCTTCCTCCCCCTTTGCACAGAATAAAATAATAATAATAATCGATCACTTTGGAATAACTCTATAAATTACTCTATAAATTTTCGAAGACAAGAAAGAAGCGAATAAAAGAAAAATCAATCGTATCATAAATGATCTCGATAATTTTGTATTAGAGTCAAAAGAAGAAGAAACAAGTGTGTATTTTTGCTAAGAATAAAACATTTATATTTGAAAAATGGAGCTGAAAATTTCTGATAGTGGTTCACATATAAAAAAAAAATTATCACTCTTATCCATATCTACACAGAATTTTCTAAGAATCTTTTTATATTTCTAAGAATATAAAAAGATAGTAAAAATAATCAAAATTATCGAGCCAGCATTCTTTTATGTGCTTCTACCGGTTCCTGTTGACGAATCGAATTGGCAGAAACGGTGCTCGAACGCGTCTCTGTTTTGGACGAACGGACAGAAGGACGCCTCATCATCGGTCGGACGCTTTATCGGCCGTTTCCACGTTGGCGAACTTTCGACTCGTGCACCCTTGCATCGCAAAACTGACTACCCTAACCACTGCCACCGTCGTTATCTGGCCCCAAGCTGCCGTTTCTCCTAGGTGACGTTCGATCCTGTTCCGCGGAAACTTGACTAACAGGCCTCGGTCAAAGGTGAACTACGGCCGACGTTCCAGGGACGTGAGGAAGCTTTCGTGATGGGCTTTGTTTGCGGACCAAACGAGGTGTAATTGTTCCAGGGGATTTTGTTCGCTTGAATCTTGAGTGGGGACTTGGATGGACAAACACATATAGGTTTGTTACGGAGATTCGATTCACGAAATTAAGTTTTCAAACATTGGAGCATTGTTGTTTGTTCGTAAGTTTCAATTGGAGAACGGAACAGAACAGGTATTTAATTCATCGATCGATCTTCTCGAATAACTGCGCCTTTATGATCGACCACATGACTTTTCGACTTTTCGATCTACATTCTTCCCGAAACGTATCACTTGTCAGCAATTTGAGAAATAGATCAGTGCGAGCGAGAGATCCGAGTAAACGAAAAGAGCACAAATAGTATACGATTAAAAAATATTTCTTTCTTTACACGACGATATTTCAAGAATCGAAAATCGTATCCAGATAAATGGAAAAGTTTTGAAGAGCAAGTTCCCGCGCTTTTAACGATCTTTCATTCATTGATTCGATCGAGTTTTAAGGCACGTTGTGCTTTAAAAAATAGATATATTTATTTCTGGAAAAATATATCTATAATTCTAAAATATTATCGTCTAAAATATTACCACGATTTAATTCATCTAATTCTAATTGCAAAGTTAAAAATGAACGAGAATAAATCTTCTACATTGTGTTACATTAATAGATAAGAACAAATCTAGCCAATATTCTTTCGCTACGAAATCACTACGTCTGTCAAAATTTCGTTTCAATTTCGTTCCCAACGATAATACTGTATCAAATTCTGTTCACCCAAAAACTCTCTATTCTTCTCAAATCGCGAAACCGCTACGAACGGTAAGCGGAGGAAAAAAAAAAAAAAGAAAAAAAAGCAAACGATAACACCTATTGAAAAGAACAAAATCTATGAAAAATACACGCGCCAGACAACTCGATTCTTCGTTTGCATCGATAACGTTCTATCTCCGGCGAGCACGTGTCGCGTTTATTCGACGAAACGAAAATCTGTAACATATGGGTATTATTCAAATTGTTGTTCGACATAGGAATTTCCCCATCCGGATAACGCGAAATTGTTAATTTTCCATATTCCACGGGACACGCGTTGACGACATACAGTTACGTTCCACAATGTGCACACCATTGAACAGATTCACGCGGCCTCCCCAATTCGACCAGCACCGTGTAACAGAGATATGATTTCATCCTCCTACAAAAAATATATATTTGTAATTCTAATCTGCGGTTTAAACGGTTGATGCCGCAACTTACCACTTTTTTCATTCCAAATTAAATTATTAAGAAAAGTTTTATTCAACGATTCTTCTATCTTTTCCAAATTTTTGTCTAGCAATTACGCTATAACTTCTTTTTCCAAATTCAGGAATGATATATACATATCTCATTTCGAATATAAATACAGAGGAATCGATCTAAAACAATTAATTGTTTTTTTATCGTGTCGAATTTGAATATATTTAAAATTTATAAATAAAAGGGATGATTAGGAGGAAGATCATCCTCGTTTCGTACGATATACGATTGAAAATAATAGTCTGTGTATTATACATATTTCGTTGTCACACGAGCGTGACGATAAATGGTTAATTATCGTTGACGATGGTTTGCTTTAAAACGGCATAAACAATATATATATAACGAGTGTATGCTCGGATGATTTTATCGATTCAAGCGACATTGATTTCAAAAGTGATCATCGAAATTATATCTGAACTCGTGGTTCACTGTGTTGCTTACTCGATTTTCGATGATTCGACGATAAATATCAGAGATATGATACGATTTTTCGATTTTCATCAATATAATAAAGAGAAAATATAATAAAGAGAAAAGGAATATAGACGTTAAAAAATTTTTCTTCGCTCAAATATTGTAAATACCGATCATATATTTATGGTAATAATTAAACACAAAACACGTGTTGTTTGCGTTTAAAAAGGCAAATTTTATAAATCAAAAACCAAGATATAATTACAATTTCAATAATTGCCTAATTCTCATCTTTCATTTAAATGTAACGTGGATTTGACAAATATAACCTGCTATATATTATCATCGAAAATGAGCCGTAACATTATCCGTAACATTATGTCACCACAATTTGACACTAGTTGACACACGTGAGTAATGATATATTGGATTTTAATAGCGACACAATCGTCCAAATTAATTTCTCGTCCAATCTTTTCTATGAAAAGAAAAAGAAAAAAAAAACGATAAGACACGTTTAAATCTACTGGAAAAATTTAATCCATTAATACAAACCTTAAAAATTTCAAGAACATTATAACCTCCTTAATCTCGTATAACGAACTTGTATCGTATAAACCGAGTTATCTTATACGCAATTATCGTCATGATGAATTGAAGTCGAAGAAAAGGTGAAAGAATCGCGATGGAGGATCTTGAAACGATTTAAATAAGTCTAAGATATTTAGAGGCAGAAAATTTGCGAAGCAATGAGTATTACGATGAGAAAAATATGGTTAAACGTAAATTCTAAAGCGTAACGTATGTATGCTGGAAGGTAACTGACGGTGCTTGTGCCTGTGGAATTATTTAAATTGTAACCGTACGCTCTGACTACAGATAAATTATGTAGCGAAATGTGTCGCGTGCCGGGGAATATAACACCTCGAGCTAAGTCCTGTTTACAAATATTATTATTCGAGAAACGAAGATGAAGAAGGCTATATCTAATAAGTTACACGTAATTATTATGTTTATTGTTTTTTTAACGAATGATAAGATATTGGAATACATTTTGAAACAAGAGACGGTAATATTGTTTGTCGATAGAAATTGTTACGATATAATTTGATAAATTAATAATAATCGTTTATTTAATAGCATAGACAAGGATTTAATATAATAGAATTAATTTTATTTAATTTTTTAAGAATATATAGATAAATTTTTTCTATAAGTCTTGTTATATAAATATCAATCAACATTAATATTAATCTTTCCTTGCAAAATGATATAAATTTTTATAAAAATTTGCTGCAGATAAATATTAAAAGTTGAAACTTTTTTTTATGATGGAAAAAATTTAAAAATTCTTTTTTCTTCTCTGCAAATATTAATTAATATGCACGTGTTAAATTAAAATAAAATAGATGACAGAAAAGATTTCTATTTTTCTTTTTCTTTTTTTTTAATTAAATTCGAAATAAATAAATCCAAAGAATTTAAATGATTACACGTGATGCAAAATTTTTCCTTGTTATTTTCATTTACTTTCATTTATATGTGAATACCAAGGATGGTAATCCCTGAATAACGATATGTCTCCAATGTACAAGCTATCATGAGACAAGTACCGTTATTTGTCGGAAGATGACTACGTTTCGTGTTACAAAGTGAAATGGAACCCGTTTGAACTGTGAACCACCTTCAAAGAAAAAGAAATCACAGTAACTTTATCCAACTATCGTATTCGATCGCCACTTTAAACATCGAATTCTTTTATGATAAAAGGGCGAAATTACGAGTGCACTTTAACACTTGCCCACTCGAATTTTTTAACATCGTTCAATTTACAAGGGAATCTTCAAATTTTTTAACAATCATATCAAAACATTCTACGATTTCTGTATACACAAAATAAAATTGTACCATTGTAAATCACCACGTAATGATTTAAAGTGAATTGCAAAATAATAACTCAATTTAATTCTTAAACGTATATCTAAAAAAAAAAAAAAAAAAAAAAAAAAAAACCAATTTAATTTTTAAAACGAATTTAAAAAAAAAAAAAAACCAATTTAATTTTTAAAACGAATTTAAAAAAAAAAAAAAACCAATTTAATTTTTAAAACGAATTTAAAAAAAAAAAAAAAAAAAAAATAATAAAAATTTCGATTATTAAATTCAACTGTTCAAAGACTCGATATTCCAATATTGATCGAAACTCAAGTTCAATAACAAAATTAATCCAAAAATAACAAAAATTCCAATGTTACAACAACCAATTCTTCTCAAAACAAAAAAACAAAAAACGAAAAAAAAAAAAAATTGCTCGCGTTAAAAATGAAATTCAATTTCCACAATGGCTCAAAGGAAAATCGCAGAGGGGGTTTTTCCGTGGCGGTAAAAATTTTCTCGGCAATATTTGCGAAACCACCTATATTCCTATACGTTCGTCTCCGCACCATGACGACGAGGCGACGTAAAATGCGAAACACGGAGCACGAAATGCTGCAGTTCGTTACCAACAAAGTAAAGCCGATCTATACCACAAACAGCACAAGTAGCGATGGCGGAAGCGGGCAACGAGTTGGCTCTCTTTCACGCAGACAGCTCGACAAAAAGGCTCGAGGCGGGGTTAACTCTAATTTACATTCTCGCGTACACGTGTACACCATTTACAATGTAACGTACGTTGGAGGTTGCTGGGTGACAAACTGCGAATGTCTTGACTTAACACCGAGACGATTTCAAAAAGATAATTTTTTCTCCGGAAACTCTGCTGCTGGTTGCTGCTATTAAAACAACATGGACCGTGTATCTTTTAATCCTTTTTTTCCTTTTTTTTCTTTTTTAGTTCTTGAAGTAGTTGGTGGTAAATATAATTGGTACTAAATGTTAAAATTATCGATTCGAAAGTTATTTTTGTTTTATAAATCTATTAATTTAATTTATTTTGATTAAATCTATTTCTCCTTCTATTCTGCTTTTTAATTTTATCTTTAAAAAAGTGATCAAGGATGACACTTGTCACCGTTTAAAAATTTATATTTCGTTATAATTTAGAATTCTTCTTTTAGAAAAGGGCCACGTGTTGAACAATTTTCCACTTTCCGGGCTCGAATAGAAAAGGAAGAGAGAAATTCAAACTCCGATTGTTCTGAATTATTCATTGCCTTGGATAAAAGAATTCATAACTTTATCGGGGAGTGTTTGAAAAAAAGAATTACTTTGAAATACTTTAACCCAAGTTTTCTCAAGAATCATTAACGTTTTATCTCAGCATCGCATCTGCATCTAAATATTATCTTTCAAACTATAAACGATAATAAAATTATATTTACAAAATTCATCAGTCCAAGTGGAGAACTTGTCACTTATGAAAATCTATCTAAATAAAAAATATATCTCTCTCGATTTTTCATAAAATATCATTTCTATCTCGTGGCTCGTGTAGAAGAAGGATTAACGAAAAGGGAACAGTTGCAACAGTGAAGTTCACCACGTTGCACGTGTAACAAGGGTTTACGTGCATAGATTAGATGCAGATTAAAGCGTACTCGGAGATGGGCTTAGCGTGAGAGATCACTCGTTCGAGATAATTATTTTTCAGGCGTCACGTGATGCTTGCAAAGCATGTGGTTTCCGGTGGATGATTAATCAGATCCGGGAAGCGTTGAAAGGATAAGGTGGTATTGTTAACTCGTTTCTACTTTTTCCCCTGAAATAGAATTGCATTTACCGAATTAGATCTACAAACATAGTTTTATCTGCTTTCTCTTATTGAGATAAACCTATTGACACACTTTTATCCTGTTTTTCACACAAGTAAAAAATATCGTACTTCATTTTTTTTTTCTCATTAAAATCGTTATTAAATACGATCGTATTTTTTCAATCCATTTTTCATCCTGAGTCGAGCTTTAAATAATTAATTTTCCATTGAGTAATATTTTGCAAATAGAAACGTGATATTTTTTTTATTTAATGAAAAGAATTATTGATACAATAGTCTCTAGTTTCTTCCTCAATTACATTTCGAATATTCTTTTTTTTTTTCTCCTTTCCCAATAATGAGTATTATTTTAGAAATGACATATTTTTCCATTTAACGAAGAAAAATATTTCCGATATAATAAGATAGAAATATATAATTCGTATAATTTAAAACTATTGCATCGTATTTGAATTTATTATTGATTAGAAATTGATAGCAAGATTTATATACAATATAAAATATTCACGATTCGTCAGTGAATTAGTCATCTCAATTAATATCCCGATAAAACGTAATTACCAATTAAT
>NW_006263315.1:200225-205720 GCF_000469605.1 Apis dorsata | reverse complement strand
TATATAAATACGATATGACAGTATAAACGACACGTTACTTCGAATACTTGATAATATATCTCTGAATAATTTTATAAAACGACGACTCGAATAAATCAGAATTATTTATTAAACGGCGCGTGCAAAGTGAAAATCCCGCAACGCGTTTATTATCAGAATATCTAAACACGGCGCCGCATCTCGTCTAACGCGATCTCTCGTCGAATTAAAATAAACTTTCGAGGTTCGGAAACCATCGGAGAAATTATCGTTTGATCATAAATTCAAAAACGGCTGGTTTCATCTCCCAGCCACCAGGTCGATATCCAAATAGATAGTTTAAAATAAAATTTCACAATTTCTCGATCGTTCCATCAAAACGTTTAAAATATTCATCATGGACCATTGATCCTGTGCATCGGTGGTCCGCACTCTGTGGCACAGTATACTGTGTCACACGAAAACCGCGATACTATCACTTTTCCGATGATGATCGTTTGCGGCTGCACAGGTATTTCGGTACAAGAGTAGGCGAAATTTACGTGAAAATAAATTTGAAACGCTGCATGAACACCACAATTTCCGGATCGCTTTATTCAACGCGGCTCCCCCCCCTCTCCTTCTATCGTCCCGCCAATAAAAATCATGTTTTCCCGGAAACTTGCAAATTTCAATGTTATCACAATGGTGGAGAAACAACAGCTTATCGACTTATCTTTTTCTCGAGTTAAGAAAAAATTATTGTGCAGATGGAATTGCTTTGGATTACAGTGTTTTCATACTGTTTTTATCCGATATTATATATTATAAACTTCAACGGATTATCTTGTTTCGAATAAGGAAAAGTTATTATTAGGAGTAGAATTTAAAAATGGAAGAAAATTTGTAAAGATTACTTACGTTCTAAATTTGTGATTTTCATTTTATTTTTATCTGATTATGTTATCTTTTACGTTCAAATATAAAAATATAAATAGTTTAAACTATTTTGTATTGTGATATCTATAAAGAAATAAATACAAACGAATAATACAATTTTAACAAATATAAGAAAAATTCTTAAAAATTTTGGAAAAAAATATTTATAATTTTTGATTGTATTTAGTAATTAGATTGTTTAGATATAAAAATAGATAAGAAGTATTTTCGAGCAATTAATCCACGAATTATGATTGTATATCGATTTCAATCTTCCAAGTCTTCTCATTTCCTTGAACAACTGCCGGCCAAGAATTGTTGTTTCTCTTCGAGACAGTGCTTTCGTAAGCGAAATTAAATCGAGCAGGTAAACAACTGCAGCGGATAAAAGCTAGCTTTTAGTGCACGCCATTAAATAACGTGACGATAAAACTGTAAATTTTTTACTCGAAACGATTTAAACGTATATAAATAACAATCTAAACAATATAATATAATACAATTTCAAAATATTTAATATATATCTCAAAACTAGTAAATTAAAATTAAAACATATCTAATTCAAATATAATATTTTTCTCTATGATACATATTTATTGTAATCGTTGCAAATTAAAAAATTACAAATTGATTCAGAAGGATGTTTATTCATACATCTCCTTTAAACACGTTATTAAACACGAGCAATCAAGAAACTCGAATTTGATAGCCATATTGAATTATCCATATTTGATTTTAAGGATACTTTAAGCGTTTTAATAAAATGATTATTGGATGGATGGTTAGTCGTCCCTAGGGAGTCACGAGCAATAGTCTCGACTGATGTACCGACTTACTCTCTGGAGAACGTTAAATTCGCCGTTGTGGATTAAACGTCACATAAAACAGGAGACTCGAACAAATGTCTCTTGAAGAATACAGAAATTCGTCCTCGAATAAATCTATTGGCCCTAATGTTTTACAGACACTTTTACAATTTCTCGAAACGTCTTTTATCTTTCTTACAATACAATTAAATCGAATTATTCGTTAAGTTTTATTCAAATTTTATGCCTATTATTCAATTTTCTACTCAATATTTTATATCGATCGAAAGTGGGATTTTGTGTGCAGATACCGTGTTTTCAACAAAATTGCACTCAGGAACAAATAGAGCCGCGAGAAATTTTTGCTATCCGATTACAACGAGCCGAATAAAAGGATTATCGAGCTAGAATGTAAAATATTCTATAGAAAAAGGAAATAAAATTTATCGAATATTATATTTCAACGAAGAAAACATGGCTAGGAAAAATAATTTTAACATGGATGTTGTCGTTAGAGATGCTATTGATTATATAGTCGAATCAAAAACTGTTTGCAATGTAAATATTTCCAAGCAAACTTTTCGCATAACAGTGCTGGATTTAATTTAAAACCTTCTGCAAACGTAAATGAGCAATATTTTTACCTAGATTCTACTAAATCGCGAATCAATATTTATTAAAAAAATTTCCCTTCGCCGTGTATTATTAATAAAATACTTTATCGAACTTGAACATCGATACACTCTGATGTACACCATTTTACAGAATATATTATAAAATAAAACTGTACTCCATGCTATAAAAATCCTGAATAAATCCGTAGAAAAAGTTCGTAACAAAAACATCAAGAGAATTCGCTTAAATAACAAAATCCCAAAAACAATTCTTCGTATAATTCTTTACATACTCTCTATAAATTTTTATAACACGAAAAGAAAAAAAAAACACGTTTCTAAGAAAAATTTCACCCTTCATACAAAGATCTCAAACAAATTTCAATTTCTATCAAAATTCCTTTATAATTTTAATTCAACCAATCTCACTTTCCTCCTCAAATCATTCCACGACAGACTACGAAAACACCTATCCAGCAACGAAACTCGAAAGCTTCTTACAAAGTTTCAGAAATGACGAGATATAACGAACTTATATATACATATCAACACGATTACACGATCTGCGTGGCTCGACGTTTCTCTATTCAACGAGAGAGCGATCGCATTTCCAAATACAGAGCATGTGTGCCTTTCAAATAATAGGAAAAACACCCTCTCCCTTTTTGTTTCCGCTTTGTCCGCGCATAACCCGTGCGAAATTCGTGAATATTCAGCTCCGCGGCAAGGGGTTTACGAGTTCCTCCTACTTTTTTACGAGTTCGTCAAGATGAAACGAGCGAATCCATCCTCCCCTCTCCCCCTTACTTCCGTGTCATCGATGCGCGAGAGAACGTTTCCTCTCGACCGCGAGGATACACGATGATCTTCCAGGAAAGTTTCGAATCCCCTGGAGGAGGAGCTCGACAGTCGTTCAAATTTCTCGCTTCATTTTCTTTTTTCCCCCCTTTTCCTCCTCTCCTCTTGTTTTCCTCGCGAGAACAGGAGGATCTCGCAATCGTGGCGAACGAGAACGTAATTTCCGAGTGGTGATTTAAGAGAATTTTCGACGGCTTTTAAGTTGGTTAAGTTGGCGCCAGCAACTTGCTCTTGCACCCCCCCACGGTTTTTAATCGAAAATTTATAAGTCTTGGAAGGGGGACGCTTTATATCGGAGTGAACGTTAATTAGAAAGCGTAATTGATTAGCGTATTATCTATCTATCGATTATTTCTTAATTAAGAAATCACTATTGCATTTGCGGTTTTGAGGTAATATTTTTAATTTTTGACGAGTATAAAAATATGTTTCGAAAGTTTTGTAACGTTAATTATATATATAGTTTCTGAGTGTTGTCTTATATTACTGATTTACTGTATTCAATTTAAGAAAATTATTATAGGATTGCAAAATGAATATTAGGATCCGAGAGGAATTTATTTAATCGAAATAGAAATTTTACGTGGTATTATGAATATTCTGTCACAAAAAAAAAAAATGATTCAAGATAAACAGTACCATTTTCACTTATTTAATTTATACCATTTAATTTTTAATTTATTACGCCCCCATTTCGTCTTCTCTGATTACTTCCTCGACTTTCTATTTTTATCTCAAGTTACGTTTCACCGTTTCATTCGTTACATCTATTTTATATTCATAAGATATCTCTCTCTCTCTCTCTCTCTCCCTTTCTATTCTTTAAAAACTAATTTCTTTTTAATTGCACCGCAACCCAAGCTCCGCTCGTTCTGTTTGTTTTGCCAATAACAGGCATTGACTTCCTAACGGGGAAAACGGGGAAGAAAACACCTGGCCTCCCGATTGGCTTGCAATTTTACCGCTAATTTGGGAAAATCTACAAACAGGGAGAAATATCTTTTCAAATTAAAACGGGCAACGTTTTACGACACATGCGACATATTTTTGTGGAAAAAGAAATTTGCCACGTTAAAAAAAAAAAAAAAAATGTATTTGTTCGTAGTATATAGGAACAATAGGAGAAATAAAAGTTGTTGATTTTTCGACGAGGTTGGCTTGATTTCCTACGGGATACGCCGCGCGGAGTTCACCAAATTTTTGCTCCCTCTTTCCTCGGATATCACGAATTTTTCAAACTATCGTCTCTTCCTCCCTAAATCGCGTTACGATCATCATTATGCGGTCATTCATTCGCGTGTTTCAGTTCCAACTGAATTTCTAAATTATCGTAAAAACTTATTGCCACGCGACGAAATTCGTGTATTATTCCTGCTCATATTCACAGATAAACGCGGTAATAAGAATTAAATCGAAGGGATATCGTTACAATTTTTGCCAAACTTTTAAATAAATATTAATTATATTTCATTCCTCTGTTTTCAATTTTTCAACATCTTAAACAAATTTCGAGGAATCAAAATCACGATAATTGTCCATCTCGCAACAATTCTTGAAACAACCCCTCCGAATATTTTCAATAATCAATTTCCAACATTGGAGAATCGCGAATTAAACGCGCGAAAAAATTCCTGCACGATTGTTTAAGTACGATTGGATCGAGGGGTTGGAGAAGGAAAGAGGGGAAGGGGGGCAAGGGGGTGAAACGCGGTTAATCGAGCACTCTGCTTTCCACGTCATCGGCTATCGA
Source organism: Apis dorsata (assembly GCF_000469605.1). Lineage (NCBI taxonomy): Eukaryota > Metazoa > Arthropoda > Insecta > Hymenoptera > Apidae > Apis > Apis dorsata. The sequence continues at coordinate 200,795 of NW_006263315.1, read as the reverse complement.
GAGAGCGCTCTCCCATTTAAGTTGATTCTTTATTTTTATCCTCTATTTTACCGTTCTACCGGAATTTCGCGATTAATTTATATGTTGTCGGCCGTATCGGAAAGCTCTCGTCTTCTCGGCGCGGAATCACTTTTTCACACTTATTGCCTTATCGAACTTCGAACGTCCTTAGCTCTGGAATGCAAATCGCCGGAGCTTAACTTAGATGAACTCTCCGAGGAGTGAGGGTGGGAGGAATGGGGGAGAGACAGAGACAGGGTATGTGTGTGTGTGCGTTTGCGTGCAAGGGAGGGAGAGAGAAAGAGAGAGAGAGAGAGTGAGAGGCTATAGAACGGAAGTTTCGAATTACCAAGTGCAGGATCCCTTTGAAAAAAGGGGAGTTCGAATATCTTGTGCGAAAGGAATTTTATGCAAGTTTGGCGAACGTAGAGATTGTATGTGATTCGCGCGGGGAAATACGTTTTAAGAATGTGAATCGACAACGTGACTCGGTTTTAATTTTACGGATTTCCTGTAGCGTGCGGATCCTTAATTCTGGGATTATGAGATCAAAGGCAAGATTATGGAGTG